>NW_027481866.1:0-235456 GCF_965637985.1 Blastobotrys vanleenenianus | reverse complement strand
GAACATGTAACCTATCAATGGTTACTGTCGTGGTAGTATCTCCAGTATCTCCGGGTCCCTGGTCTATCTCATCATGACAAGCTGAGACATGTGAAGTCGATACACACTGTCCCTTTGACTTCCAACAGGGTCATGGGTCACAGAAGTCTGCGCGAGCAGGCAAACGTTAGCCCAGAGCATTGTACCTTATAGGTACAGTATTAGCGTTCTTCTTACTGAGCCTATTGCTGTTGAATTCCATGGCATATAACCCCTATAACTATATACCTGCAATATTAACTATGAACAGAACCTGTGTTCCGTGTCACCAGAATCCGCCGTGACACATGCCCATGTATAGCCATTAGTATCCCTTATCACTGCTGCGGACACATCATAACCACATGTTCCTTTCATTTCGAGTACAGAATGGATAGCCTCAAAGACCTCGCTCCCATCAATGGGTGTATCTTTGGTTTGTGACGCTAGACACCACATTTCTGTTGGTCCAGGCAGATGTTGAAATTGTCCGGGCAATTGAATAGCTGTGAGCGATGAAGGTGGTGTCTTGCCAGATAAAAACGTCTGCATGTTGGTGTTGATGGGACAAATGTGCATGTGGATTTGATCCTGAGTTATAGTGCGGGCAGGATTGATAGCGAGAGCTTCCGAAATTGGTTTAGAAGCTCTCTGACCAAAGTCCCAGCCTATTTTTGCAAGCTCCTCATGGTTATTCTGCAGATCCAAAATATTGGGTATTGGCAAATTAACTGTGGCTATATTACCACCAGCAAGCTTTATCCAAACCTTTCCACTTGACGCACTGTGCTCACACCAGGTTGGATGCTGCAAGCAAGTGCAGAGTGAACTGAGCCATATCCCACAAGAATCGCAATCTTTATTATGAGGTGATGTGCAATCTGATATGCAGTTGCCAAGGTAGATCCCTGAAAGTTTAGACGAACACTGCGGGGAAGTAACTTGGCAACGGTTGGCGCATTGACCCACCAAAAAGTCTCGACATACGCATGAGTCGGTGTTATTCTGAAAGATTTCAAGACTCGTGCAGGTAGATTGACCGGTGCATGTTTGAAGAAGGTTTGGGTACAGGGAGATAAATATAATAAGTAACATTCCCTTGAGAAACATGCTGAGACAGGATAGAATATACTGGTAGTGAAAGATGTTATAAAGTTCTGTTGATAGTACCAATATTCATATAAAGATGAAATGAGCTTAAAGTTGAACTAAACTTGATGTTGGACATTGCCTCTATTTAAATACAACTCCAGACTTAGCCACAAGGTACCAGGCAATATTCACCGCTTGAAATCTAGATCGACCATGTTCTCTGGACTAGAACCTCAAAATTGCTGTCTGTATACTTATTTGAAATAAAAAAAAATAGGTTTAAAAAATCGAAATATGAAGCGCTCCTAGCTACCTACTTTGAAAAGATACAAGCCACTTTACCATTTAAGTATTGGTGGTATTACCTTGGTACAGTGCAGATGAAGTTGAAATGAAGACACTCGCCAAGTCTTTGAAGTTACCTCAAAAATTGCAGACAAAAGAGGGGTTAGTACCAGCTCCTTCCGTTTTGAGGAGTCGAGAAACGCCCTGAACCTCTTGAAGGTCTTTGCCAAGCTTTTCTCGAAGACAATGATGAGTCTTCAGCCAGCTAGGGTGCGTCTGTTTATTTTGTAAAGTCCTTATCCACCGCTCAAGGGTTGCACTGGATGGAGGGGGGTGTGGGTTAATGTCAGCAGCGCGTGGTGGCTTAGTCAGCAATGATTGCGTCGCCGCAGGCGGCTTCGAGGCATGCGGCGGAGGAAGCTGAGAGGACCCAGTCTATAGAGACCAATTTTTTTTTTCGTTAACCGCACTTACATGCTACTGAAGAAAAATCATCTGTGTCTATACATATCGTATCTACTATACCTGATTTTCTATTGTTTCTTCTATGTTATTTCAATTTGTATGATTCCTTTGATCTTTACTCGTTCTACATGTACCGTCCAAAGGGTCCGTCAATGGCAGGTCCGGCGTACTAATGGAGCATTACATCACATCAATCCCACACAGTTGAAGAAAATGAAGGTCTTAATCTTCATCCATGGAGATCTGTTTCCCTGAGGTGACCCAATCTTCACAATATAAATATGGTAAAACTGTGGGAGGCCAATTTACATGGAGATAAATTTGTTTGAATACTACATTATCCTGCTTTGCGAACTACCGTTTACAAGTAAACAAAAAAGTAAGAACTAGCCACCGTAAAACCATTCAACTTACCTGATAACACTTGTCCTAAGATTATTATTTAATACGGTAACTGTTCAATTTAGCATTTGCATACACCAGATCGATCGAAGGAAAAGCACCTGTACGATATGGAATATAAAACTCTCTACCACGCTTCAGCTTTCATACAATAACAAGTTTACTTTACAATGGGATCCCACAATTAAATGCTCTGAAGGCCGGATTCATCGCTAGGTGTCAATTGTGTTCTTTGAATTTTTTTTTATAATTTTTTTATATATAATCCTCGTCTATGCGTACAAATATATCATGCAAGTCGTTCAAGTCGTTTTTATCTCGTTAGTACATTTTTGAACCAATTTAAACTCGTCGGCCGTAGATTCGGAGTCGCTTGACACCACCGTCTGGGATCATGGTGAGCTTAACATGGGTGAAAGCATCGTCCTTGGAGCAGGCAAGCTGCTTGTACTCGTGCTCCTGGTTTGGACCAGTCTTGGTTCGAGCAACAATGGACTTCCATCGGGCATCGTCGTGGGCAATGGTCTCCTCAGAGTCGTCAGCCTTCAAGCCGTGCACAGTGATGGACTGCGGGTAGTTACCAAGGTAGTGGGCAGTGTCGACAACAACTCGGTCGACGTGGCCCAGAGCACCGAGCTTGATAATAGCCCAGTCAATGTGGTCAGCACCTCGAGATCGAGTGGTCTCCCAGCCATCAGACATGTCAATGCCACGACCTGGCATGAGCAGGTTATCGGCAGCACCAAAGTGCTGGTCAGAGACAGCAATGGCAACACCACCGTTAGAAACGTGGGCCAGATCGATCTCAACAGACTTGTCCTCTGGGAAGACGGCGGTTGGAGTACCGTAGAGTCGGAATCGGGCAATGCCACCATCTGGGTACTGGCAGAGTCGCACGTGAGTGTAGGCCTTGTCAGTGATGGAGTCTCGAAGGTAGAAGTGTCGGTGGGATGGCTCGCACTCCTGTCGAGCAATGACTGGCTCCCAGGTAGCATTGGCAAGCTCAGACTCGTCATTGACAGAGGTACCCTCGATGGAGATAGCTGGGGCGTAGTTACCAACGAAGAAAGCAGTGTCAACCTCAGCACCAATGAGCTTGGCAGAGGCGACACCGAGCTTGATGATGACCCAGTCGTATGGCTCTGGGTTGTGTCGTCGCGTCTCCCAGCCGTCCATCTTGAGACCGGTTGGAATGAACACTCGCTCGAAGATTGGAGCGGCTGGCTTGAGCAGGTTGGTCGCCTCAGCGAACCACTCGTCAGAGAAGGAGTGGATCTTTCCGCCCAGCTGCTCAGCAATGACATCGACGTACTTGGCGACCTTCTGGTCGAATTCTTCCTTGTTGTAGACCTTGACAGACATTTTCAATTCTTCTTCTTCTTTCTTCTTCACGCTTTTCTCGATTCCGTTTATCGTTAATCGTATCGAATAGTCCAGGGATCCCCCAGCAGTATTTATAGGCGCTTTTTTCCAGGCGGTATGGAGGGGGGTTCGGATATCCCCACCCTACGGAGTTGGCCGCTCCTTACTAGTCTTGGACATTTGTGTTACACCTATTACACAGGCAAACACCTATTACACAGGCGCGCACACATATAGGTACACCTATGCCAGCCCAATTCGACAGCCACCTATCACTCGGCGCCCAGCCAACTGCCACCTATGCTACATATTCGGTCATCATACCTTGCAGGCGCTTTTTATACAGGGGGCCCATCACCTCGCACAGGAGAGTGTGGTTAGGCACACATTTTTGTGCCAGTCGGCTCGCAGGTTCCGAACTCCACACAACAATCTTTCCATAATGTTTGAAAGTGCGAAGGATTTAGGGGCAATACGGGTGACCCCCCGCAAATAGCCATGCGCATCGAATATTATACGCAAGGTCACGAGAATTTGGCCAATTTCTCCAATCTTGCTAGTCTCCGCATTGCGAACCAACGGGATATCCCATAGACCAGCCTTTAGAGTCCGTTGGTAGAGCCAACGGGCTGCTGGTACTGTATATATCGGCTTTGGCCCGGCTTCCAAAAAGGGCCATAGTGCTTGCGCACGCACAGTTGAAATTTCATCTGTCGTCATTTGAAAGAAACGGGCCCGTGCGGCTGATCCGATCCGTCGACATTTTGAGTGGAAAAACCGAAAAAAATCTGCCCGAGAACGGTCTTATCAAAAGAGAGATAAATAGATCAAAAGAAAAAAAATGGCAGATCACGTACCGGCTTGGAAACGGCTAGGGTTGAAGGTCAAAGAGACTGTGGCCAAGGACCCACTCACTGGACAGGTTACTGGTTCGGCAGTGCCAGTTAGTTCACTAGTGGTGAATCAAAAGAAGCGTAAATCAGACGATAACGAAGAAGAAGTAGAAGAAGACAGCGCGTCGAAGCCAGCAAAACCTCCGAAGCGGAAGAAGCTGCCCAAGAATGAACGGCCTCCGCCTCCTGAAAGCGATCAGCTTGCATACCTGAGGCAGTACCACGAAGATCGAGCCAACTGGAAGTTTTCCAAGCAGAAGCAGAACTGGATCCTTAAGCATTTGTATACTATCGACGGATCCAAGTATGAAGATGCGTTGATGGATTACGTCCAGGGTCTCCAGGGCGAGGGATCAAGGGGGCGAATTGTCGAAGAGGCTCGGGGAGTTGTAACTAAGTGGAACGAATTCATGACCAAAGAAGATGAACAGGAAAAAGATCAAGAGAGGGAAGGGAAGGAAGAGGATAGTAATGATAATCAGACTGAGGACGTTAAAGATAGCGAAGGAGGTGAGGATGAAAAGAAGAAGAAGAAGAAAGAGAAGAAGCAATTGAGCAAGCAAGAGCAATTGAAGAACACTCCGCCAGAGGAGGATCAGGCTAAGAGAGCCCGTGAAATCATCAAGATCATGACTGGCGAACACGTGAGGCTCGAATTGGTGGATGAATTTGCGACTCCCCCTGATGTTACGACTAACGCTAATTCGGGTACTACGAATACTAAAGAAACTACAAAATCAACGTCTGAAGAAGAGACAAAGTCAAGTGCTAACAGCGATGAGGAGATGGCTTCTACGACTGATAAGAAAGAAAAGAAGGACAAGAAGGACAGGTCTACAGATGTGGATGTGAAGGAAAAGAAGGAGCAGAAAGAAAAGAAGGAAAAGAAAGAAAAGAAGGAGAAGAAAGAAAAGAAGGAAAAGAAAGATAAAAAGGAAAAGAAGGATAAAAAGGAGAAGAAGGACAAAAAGGAAAAGTCATAGCATCCGTAATGTAATGTCCGGGTAATTTGGCCCCATCATGCCGCCAAAATAATCACACAACAAAGAGAGAAAGAAAATAATCTCATAATGAACATTTATTCGATGGTTAAGGTAAAAAACATGGTTTTTCAGAGTTTAATGCTTCTCGTGCTTCTTCTGGAGGATAGCAAGTCGGTTTCGTGGGTCGTCAATGTACTCCGGGGTCAAGGCCATGGCATCAGCGCCCTGCTTGATGGCATAGAGAGTGACAAGACCTACTTTGTTAATCCCAACACATAACACACAACTATAAACGACATGGGCCATAACCATAGGCCCATAGATTAAGTCAATAATACTTACCACCAATGGCGAATGGCCAGTAGGTCTTCACTGTAAACATATATCAGTTAGCTTCCAGCACACTAAACACAACAAATACACCAAATAACACGTACGCAATGGGAAGTTGTATCGAGCAAAGGTATCGAATCGGAACATCTTTAGGCAGTTTCTATCCAAGGTGGGTTTGGCTGTCTTCGAAAATTTCAAACCTCTGGGGCTCCCGGGGGCTCTCCCAACCGGTGCGGACCGGTGATTGGCGGGTTCGCCATTCCGGGCCGGGTCCTCCCAAACAGTGGCTATTCCGGGACGGAACGTCACCATCACCGAACGCTACGGGCACAGGTACTACAATGGCCTGTTAATATACTATAGTGGCCTCAGCCAAGGCTCTCGTACAGTTTGCTGGCATATTTTGAAATAAGAATTGGTCAATTGGAGGGATAATCGTGGTTGGTTGAACCTCACCACCTCGATTTCAGCTTCACATAGTTACCCGCACCAAACTCCCAACGACAACCCTCCGTGGACCGGAGCCACGAATTACATTCCGCTATTAATGGGGGGACCAGTCCCCCCAAACCCCCCTGGGGCTCCGCTATGCGGAGTTTAGAGCAGACCCGAGGCGGGGGGTTTGGGGGCAGAGCCCTCAACTACGGGAGCTCGAGGGCTGGCCCTCGAACACATTCCACTACTAGTATTAATGGGGGGACGAGTCCCTCCAAACCCCCCTTGAGGCTCCGCTACGCGGAGGGTAAAGCCAATAATAATAATAATAATACAGAACTTTTACATATTCTTCTGTGTTCGCTCAATTTCAAGATAGAACTTGTCCCACGCGGGGATCTCCTTCTCGTTCATCAACGGTACCTGCGTGGAGCCATTGACATGCTCAGTAGGGTCGGAAACAGTAGGCGCCTTTCGGATATGCTCGTTGATTTCCTTGGCAGTTCGCACGACGCTTCGAATGACTTCGCCCTGCTTCTCGACCTCCTGCTTTACGGCGTTATCCTTGAGCGTCACATTGAGCAGAGCAGACAGCATTTGGATCAGCTCCACAACGCCGCCCTGGCTCTCCTCGCTGAAGCTCTCGGCACGTGTAATGAGCATTGGGTTAGTCTGGGCAAGACGCCCCACAATCGACAGACACATCGTCTTGATATCGTGGTCGTCCTGCAAACCAGCCAACACTCGTCGGTACAAATCATTGCCGGAAATAACGCGGTCGAGCTGGCTCGGGTTTAGGTTCACCGTCAAAGTGTACACGAGCTCGTAAGCAGTCTTTCGCAGCTCCAGCCCGTCATCGACCTTGTGCTTGAACGGACCAATTTGGACTTCTCGAATGAGAGCGTCGTCTGGGATGGTGGCATTGTAAAGAGGCTGCATGAGGTGTGGTAAGTGTGGAACGAACTCCTCTGGCTTGTTTGGAACACCAATGACGACAATCGAGTACACCATCTGCTGGACTTTGATATTCGTGTCGTTTCCACTCACGAGCCTCATCAAAGCGTTGACCAGAGGCTCCAGTCGCGAGGTCTCCACCTCCTTGCTTCCAACCATGTGCTTAATGACACTTAGCCCAATAAGCCGCAGCGCATAGTCTCCACTAGTCAGCAGCTTGTCCAATTGAGCATCGAGGTAGCTGCTCTCGACCAAAACACCCAACCGTCCAGCGCACTCACTAATAATGGACAGGAACCTCTCTCGATCTTCCTCAGAGTCCGGATAGCTGGCGCTTTGCTGGGCCTGGAGCTGGATAAGGCCATCGAGAGCAGCGTTCCACTCAAACGTGTCCCGAGCAGAAGTGTTCTCCTCACCAATGGGGCTGGTAACAATGGCCTCCCGCAAAGCAGTCAGCAGAATCTCGCCATCCTCATTGTTTAAAGGCTCACCCAAGCTTTCTACAAGGTGGCCAAACATGTCTGGTCGGCCACATGCAATTACACCAGCAGTCTGGGCCGCTACTAGCCGCGTGCTGTGGTCCGCCTCTGCGTTACCGACTTGAGCCACGCTCGAGAAGAGTCGCTTCCACAGATCTACGGTGATCCAGCTACTGTTAATGCGGCCTGCATTACCAACAACCATGAGGTTTCGCTTGATAATCTTGGCATCTTTAAGTGGGCTGTGGGGTTGGGCGACTTCCTGGAAAAGAGCCTCAAGGCGAGCCCGGTCGTGGGCTAGCAGCGCGCCAACTACCTTGGCAAGGGCTGGCTCGTTGGCGCCACCGGGAGCTACGCCGGCCATAAGAGGCTCGTACATCGCCTTGTAAGGGTCTACGGCCTTGCTGTTGGCCACAATGGCCGAAGTCAACTTGACCAAAACATCCTGGACCTGGCCAAACTCTACAGAGATGCCCTGCTTGACGACCGACACGATAAACGCGCACAGCTTGCTCGAGATGTCCGAGGACGAAGCGTCAATGGCTTCAGCGCCCCCGCGTCGAGAGTAGAGCACCGTAATAGCTTCAAGAGCCAATGAGAGCGAGGTCGAGTCCATAGAGTCGCCACCACTGGCCTCGGTCAGGGCCCTAACGAGCTCGACCAATGCAGTGGCCGTTTCTACAACTTCATCAGCGGCAGTTACGGGCTCTAGAGACTGAACAGATACAACACGCGTGATAGTAGTCAGGGTGGAAACCCTCAGAGACCGCGAAGACATCTTTAGCAATGGAGTAAGCTTGCCAAGCACCTGGCCGTCCCACGCCGGGGCGGGGCTGTTGGCGATATTGGCAAATCCAATGAGGGCTGCGTGTCGCAGGTACATTTCAATGGCAGAAATGGCGGCCAGACGAAGCAGCTCGTTGGAAATGAGCCCCAGAAGCACTTCCGCACCGCCACTATTCGTCTCGAGCAGCGGCAAAATACGGCCCAACCCAATAATGGCCTTTTCCCGCGTCTCTGAGTCGAGCTGGGTCGACAGAGCCCGTTCCTGCAGGCACTTCTCGAGCGAACCAAACGAAAACTCGTGGTACCGCTTAGACATGAAGACCATGTCGACTAGTTCGTTGGAAACGTCCAGCGCGAGGCCAATGACCTTGTACTGGACGTTTTCCTGGGATATGGTGGCCACAATGAGGTCTACGAGAGAGGGTACGTAGGCGGAAACAACCTCGAATGGGTGGTTCCTCAGCATAACCGAGATAATACGCAGGATATCGTCGCTCTGCTGGAGCAGCTGCTGAGGCGCATCCCGCTTCTTGGTGAGGATAACCAAGAGATTAACTACGCGGTCAAAGTACTGCTCAATCTCCGGGCCCAGGGAGGCCACCAGGTTGTACAGCACGCCGTTGAAGAGGCTTCGAGCGACATTGGCAGCATCAGAAGACGCATTGGAAATCCGCGAAACCTCCTTGGTCGTGATGAACACGAGTTTACGCACAATTGAGGCGAGCTGGGCCCGGGGGTCCACTTCTGGAGTTTCCTCTTCATCGGAGAGGTGGTGATGGGCTTTGAGCTTGTAATAGTCGCTATCGAGGCTGGCAGCTGAAATAAACACCGCCATAGTGTTGATCGCGTCAATGCGGACAGAAGTCTCCCGTTCACTAGAAACACGTTTCAACACAGGTACCAGAAGCTGACTGTATACGGTAGGGAGCTGTCGCGGCATGTTGCGTACAATTGACGAGGTAAGCTTGCAAGCCATACGTCGCAGCTTCCAGTTCTGGTCCCCGTCGTCGGAAAACATATCCTCTGCGTCGTAATCGTCAAACTCGTCGCCAAAGTCAACATCCTCTTCTTCCATTGAGTCCGCCATCTCTACGTCATCATCTCCTCCAGCATCGAGCTTGCTAAAGTCTGCCTCTTCTTCTCCTTCTTCTTCGTCCTCCCCGAGATCATTATAGTTGGGATCATACGAGATAAAGGTCATAATAACATCAATCAGGTCTCCAAGATAGCTCTCAGAGGCAGATCCCAGTGCAACAAAAGCGTCCAAAGTAGACATGGTGATCTGGCGAGTCTCCAACAGGCTCTCATCCTCCTCTTCCTCTACGTCTTCTTCGTCATATTCCGCTTTGGCCCGGGCCAATTGAAGACATTCGACTATGCGACCGAACATAGTCGGCAAATACGACTTGAACCGCACCGGATCAGCTTTCGCCAGGGTCCCTGCCAGCAAAACAAATGTCTGAACACTGGCTGGAGCCGCTGAACCACTCTCATCCAGCTGTTTCGACACAAACTGAATAAGATTGTTGAACCGCGGAGTCGACAAATGTCGAGCCAGCTCTCCCAATGCAGCCACTGCCCTTTTACGCACAATTCCCTTAGCGGCACTGATGATCTTCGTCAAATACCCCTCAATCAATTCAATCTCCTTGGGAGGCAGAATGCCTCCATACCGACTCAAATAATCAATAATGATATCCATCGAGTCAATGTTCCAATTGGTTTCCTTCTGGAAGAGCGGATGGAGGCCCTTGGCGAGAATTCGCGCTGTAGAGCTGTGAATGGGCGCCTTGTCTACTACGGTTCTCAGAGCCATATACGTAATTGAGAGCGTATCCTCGACTTTATTGGACGGAGGATCACTGGCCCGCTTGTACAAAGCTTGCACAAGGGCCTCTACGTGGTCATCATGGACAACCGCCATCAATGGCTGCAGACTTTCATCCTTGTTAGCTTCTTCATTTTGTTCAATTTCCACCAATTGCTCTTACCATTTGACCGCCTGGCTCTGTACATCAGTCACATCATCATCCAGCTTCTTCAGAATCGCCTCAATAATGTGCATCACCAGCCCCGGGTCGGCAAACAGCGTGCGATGATTCTCGGGCTTCGACACCAGCGCCGAAATATCGCTAAACGCCATAAACCGGTGATCACCATCGGTAGAATGGATCTGATCCAAGTAACTGTTGACACTATATGTCACGCTAGTCGCCTGCTGCGCCATTCTCTCTCTCTCAACCAATCCTTGTATTATATCGATGAGGGTTTACGAGAATGGGGGCTTCAACTGGGAAGAGGCGCCACACGCCCCTTGTGTCTCCTTTTCGCTTACTAATCGCTGAATAATGCCAACCCCGACATCCACCCCCTGGTATGCTAGAGCAAGTGGTATTCGAGGGCCAGCCCTCGAGCTCCCGTAGCTGGGGGCCAGCCCCCAGACCCCCGCATCAACTGTCTCTCTGTATCGGTAAGCCAATTTGGTGTCTCTTACTCCAATTGGGTGGTTACAGAGCAACTAAAGTTTTCGTTACACTGTAACAAACTCCCAACAAAAACTCTTGTAACAATGCGTTATCCCAGGTACAGCTCTAATCTCCGCGAAGCGGAGCCCCAGGGGGGTTTGGGGGGACTGGTCCCCCCAATTGTATTATACTAGAGAGTTGATGTATTCGAGGGCCGGCCCTCGAGCTCCCTTAGTTGGGGGCTCTGCCCCCAAACCCCCGCCTTGGGTCGGCTGTAACCTCCGCGTAGCGGAGCCCCAGGGGGGTTTGGGGGGACCGGTCCCCCCAATTACACTAGCAAAGGCTGGTAGCTCCGCGGAGAAGCGGCCCATGTTTACTCCGATATCAATTAATAGGTTTTGATGGGGGGTTATACGATAAGTTTTGACCCCCATGGATTTGAGTGCGGCTCGTGCGGCTCATTACGGGTGGGGGTTAGCAAGTTATACGAATAAAAAAAACGTGGGAGAAAAAAACACCATATTGGCAAAGATAACAGCAAGCTTGTGTAATACTTCTGTACCATTCACCCGAAATAAAAAGCGGACAATCTCGGAACAAGCCCTTTCGCATAGCGGAATCCTAAGCCATAGCGTGGTAGGCGCCATTAATCCGAGGCAGTGAGGGTTAGGCGGTGCACGGCCGCTAGCCGTGTTGGGGGAGGGGCACGGTGAGGGGCGATGAGGTTGTATCGGTAGGCTGCCGGATTATCTCATTAACCGAAAGGCCGAAAGAATCGACCATCACTCATGGGTATGTCGCGATTCATTCACATGTTAAAGAGATAGGGAGGGAGTGCCCAGGGGTTGTCTACTTCCGGTAATGCCGTATCATCATGTACAGTAAGCAGATATTCCGGGATGACTCTCGGAATTTCTAGGCAAAATATCATTATCAGCAAGGCCTGGGTAAAATATCGTAGCAGAAAATGAGTTTTCGGCGGCTAGGTGTATTCCGACGATGGGCTTGCTATATAATACGGTCGGATATTTCCGCTGCAGGAAGGCTCCGCGATTGTTGGTCTATTACTCTTGTCTGACTCGACATATATTTTAACACTTCGATATCCTGTAAAGATCCCCTTTCAAAACCCTGGATTCTTTCTCCTCAAATGATCCCCACTTGCTCATGCCAATACACCTATAAGACGCCTTACATGCCTCGCCTTCCCCCGCTCTCCTCTCTGTCGCCGCCTTTCACCCTCTTCGGGGGTCCCCCCCTGTCACCGCAGTTTATCTCCTCAGCCGCGCACCCGTCCCGATTAGGAAGGTAATAGTGCTTCCCCTCCCTCTCGACTCCGCTTACTCCTCTTGATTGTCCTTGTCGATTACGGGGACCGTACGATCTACGGCTCCTCACTGGAGGATTATGGCTACTCCTCACTGGAGAGGGGAATGGCGTTACCATGGTATATATAATTTATCCAATCCGTCGACAGTTCCTGCGTTAGTTCCGGCACCATATCAATATTGCGTTTTATCCCCGACACTATATCAATACCGCTTGGACCCACCTAATCGATATCTTATACCCGTACATCAAACTTGTCGAGCTCTCCACAAAAATGGGGATATAAAAATCAACACCGGTAAGTCCGATTCTTGGAAATACCAATCGACTAGCTTAAAATGCTTGAGATAATACCAATTGACTAGCCAATTCTTCAGAACACCAATTGACTAGCCAAGGTTTGTCAAATACCAAGATTCAAGTCGTAAAATCGTTTTTTTCATTATATCATTATAAATATCGAACATATCGAATCGACCATCAAAAAATTGAGTCTCATCGAATATCAACTAATCATACACAGAGCTGCTTGGCCCGCTCGTCAAGCGCCTTGCCCATGACAAGCGCGAACGGCCAAACGTAGCTCTTGGAAAGAATGCGGCTCACCACCTGCACCGCAGTTACACACAGCCGCTCGTGCGACCCGCCGTCTACGACTTCAACTACGCGCGCAAAGATCTTGGAAATTCGAGTCTCGAGCATCTGCTCCTCGTTGGAGCGCTGCTCCTTCATCTCAAGCCGTCGCAAAAACTCGCTCACCACAAGCCCGCAGTCAAACAACGACACAATGGTGTGGATAAACGTCTGGCTCACCGAGGTTTCCAACGTCCACTTGACACTGTGCTTCTCCCACAGCGAAATCGTGTCTGCCGCATAGCTCGCCGCATTAAGCAGCCGGTCGTCGCTAACAGTGTGCAGCTCGTCCATGGCCTTGCCCATACCGGCAAAATCCCGCGCCCAAAAGTACGCCTTGACCTTGCGCAGGTCGAGCGACACTCGGGCGTGTGCCAGAGACGATAGCGGAATCGAATCGCTCATAAGCGGACCGTACTGAGAACTTGGGGACAGCGACGCCAGCGGCGAAAGCGACCAGGTCGTCTCCCACGCTCGCAAAGCGCCTTCAATCTGCGTCTCCCAGCTCGTATCAAGCGTGTCGGACAAGTCAGAAGAAGACGAAGCCTTGCGCCGCTGCTCGTGTATCTCTAGGTGAATGGCATACATGAGTGAAAGAAGCGTAAACTGCGGTACCTTGCCCACCAGGGTGTTTCCGCTGAGCAGAGTGTTGATGGCAACCTGGAAGTCAGGTCCTACTACAGCCTCGCGAAGCGACCCGTCGAGCTCCTTCTGGCGCATTACTTCCCACCACGCACTGGCACTAGGCGCAGTCCACAAACTCTCGTCGCATGGAGACCCGCATTCAATGTCGCGGTTCTTGAGCGTCGCCAGATTAATGTCGTAGCTCGTTACAAGCAGGCACGACATGGTGTGTACAACGTGCATCGTCCGAATGCGCTCCTGGACACGAATGAAGTACTGCCACTTGGACTCGACGGTATTAGAGTCGTCAGCGCTAATGTAGCCAAACGGCGGCTTGTTGAGCCCGGCCGACTTGGCCAGCGACACAACGGCGACAGCCTGGGCCACGGCGATTTCGTTTGCCACCTTGTCGGAACTAAACAGCCCGTAAATTACCCCCAGCACCAATGCCTGTACAAGCCACAGTGGTGTGTCCTTGTGATTATTATTACCGTTGCTCTGTTCGCCATGGTTTTGGCTTTGCGAATCTCGGCGCGTCTCAAGGTAGGCATGAATACAGCACCGCGAGATCTCAAAGATGGACGCTGAATTGGCGTGCTCAAACGTGTAGAGCGCGCCAATGGAGGCCATGGCCAACGCTAGCGGCATGTTCTCGGCGGTAAACTCAAGTGTGTGATGCAAAAACGGGATGTGCTTGCCAAAGTTGTCGAGATAAGCGTTAATGTAGCGCTGGAGCTCCAAAGTGGAAGGCAAATGCGGAGTGGGATTGGGCGTCTGCTTCATCTGTGTCGAGCTCAGCGTGGTGAGAACGTGTAGCCTCAACTGAGGAGTGATAATATGAGATGTTGGCTGCTGCGACTGTTGCTGTTGCTGCTGGTGTTGTTGTTGTTGCAGTTGCTGCTGGGGCAGGTGAAAATTCTGATTAGGTGGGAACGAAGAGGAGGGTGGAGGCGTAGGAATAAAGTCAACAAACCCCGTGTCTTTGGACGACGGCACGAAACCGATGCTTGTCTGGTTGTTGAAGAT
This sequence comes from Blastobotrys vanleenenianus, assembly GCF_965637985.1. Taxonomy (NCBI): domain Eukaryota; kingdom Fungi; phylum Ascomycota; class Dipodascomycetes; order Dipodascales; family Trichomonascaceae; genus Blastobotrys; species Blastobotrys vanleenenianus. The sequence goes on along the minus strand of NW_027481866.1, from coordinate 220,892 downwards.
CTCCGAGTGAGGCGGAGACACAGAAGACCCCCCAGTAGTGCTCGTAATGTCACTAATGGGGGAAAAAACCGGGGGGTGCTGCTGCTGTTGTTGTTGTTGCTGTTGTTGACTCGACCCACCAAACATGCTTAGAATGGATTGAGGGCTGTGTGTGACCTCTTCCTGCTTGGGAGCGGTAGTTGCTGTTGACGATTGAAGAATTGGCGCATTACTAGTCTGGGGGTTTTGGGCCTGCGGGTGATGGCTACTGTCTCCGGGCCAAAAGTCCCCGCCCAGATCAAAAACATCAGAGTCATTAAAAAGATCGTCATGATGGTGATTCTGATGTTGTTGCTGCTGCTGCTGCTGCTGATTGTGGTGTTGGTTAGTATCGTGATTCATAGGATCCCGCTGGTTGTTATCCGAATGGTTGTATTGCTGGTGGTACTGGACCTGCATGTCGTGCATCTTTTGCAGTTGCTGGTTAGTCGACTGGCCCAACAGCTGCGGGTTGATAAATAGAGGGTCCGACGCCTGGAAAAAGTCGTCAAAAGACTGCGAGTTGAAATTGCTCTCGCTCAGCGACATGTTGACGCTGTTGGAGTCCGAGTCGCTATTGTGGTGGAGTCCAAGAGGCACCAGCTGAGGCGTTGAAAAGCCAACCTGGGGCGGTGCCGAGGGCCACTGGTGGGCGTGGGACGCGGCAATGTCCTTGTGTGTCGAGTACGAGTCAGCAGAAGTCGCCGAAAACGACATTGTCCGCGACCGCTTGAACTGCTCCAGAGTTGGGTTCATAAGGGCCATGTTCTGTGGCGCCTGGGCATTAAACAGTGGGTGGGTGCTCAAATCAATTCCCGCCAAGTTCCCTAGCGGCCCTCCACCATTGTTACCTCCGGAATTGTCCTGGGGGTGGAGGTGTTCCTGACCAGGAGTGCCCGAGGCTGGAGTCGCCGAAGAGTTGGTTGAGCTGCCGTTGGCCGTGGTGGTGGCCCCCGACGCCGTCGTTGACGTCTTGCGCCGCTTCTGGCGGATGCGCATCGACTCTGGGAACGACGCGTGCAGCTTTTGGCGATGTCGCAGCAGTAGGTCCCGCCGCGCAAAGCATCGCTCGCAAACGTCGCACTTGAACGGTTTTTCCTTTGTGTGCGACCGCTCATGCCGCTTCAGGTGCTCTAACCGCGCAAAGGAACGCGTACAGGTCGTGCACACGTGCGGGCGCGGCTTATCCGTCTTAATGGTTGTTGATTTGGGCGGAATGGGCTGAGTGGGTTTGATGATGCCCGAGGCGGTCTGCACGGCGATGCCGGGAGTCACCTGAGGGTGCTGTTGCAGGTGTTGGTGTCGTCTCTTTGGAGTCGCGCCACCCGAAGAGTTGCCGCCAATGGAGGATGGCGTGGAAATCATCTGTGGGCTACTATTTGTCAAATCGACAGACATTTTCCTAAATTTCGTTAGTACAATTCATCAAATCAGTTTTACTCATCACCTTCTTCAAAGCAGTCAGCTCATAAAGCAGTCAGCCCATAAAAGCAAACTCATCAAAGCAGTTGATTCATCAAAGCGGTTAATGCAGTTAACTCATTAAAAGCGGTTAACGCAGATTAACCGCCAATTTTCTTAAATCACTTACCACCAAATTGCGCGCTATCCAAAATCCAACAGTGAATTTGAAGGATCCAATGGCCCCAGTGGCGTTGGATCAGGAGGAGGAGATTGTAGAGTTGTTAATGGGTAGGTCGAGGGGATAAAGGGTATATAGCTCAATGACTAGCTGGAATAATATAATACGCCCACCAATCAATCACATCAACGCCCCCCGGATGATGATGAACCTTGATCTTCCAGGGAATGTCAAGAGAGTGGTAGCGTGTAAACTAGCAAGATATCCGGTCGCTCTGTCTTCACAACAACGCACCACAAAAGCGCTTCCTTCCCGGTATACCTTCCGCTCTATCGCTATTTCGAGTATCGTATCCCTTCTAGCACACCAGGGATGAAGGCACTCTCCAACGAACAAAGGATAATATGTCGAAAAAAAATTAAACGACCAAATAGAAAACAAAAAAAAAACCCGAAACGAAATGAAGATTAAACGGACAATATAATGTAAAGTGCAAGAAAACCTAAATTCTCCCGCGCCTTCCCTGGGTCCTCCCAATTAAAATCCATTCCAACCCCGGAACACACCGTGCACTGCACACACATTTAAAATGGCCACCCCAGCGAGGACGAAGGAAAAAAAAAAAAAATTTGGTGTGCTGCCTAGCTAGGCTGTAATATGTCTCAGCGAGAAATGCTGCTCTGCCCAAAGCTCTGAGACACCGTGCAGGTTGGGCGTGCGGGCGCGCGCGCTACGGTGTTATCCAAGTTTATTTTGTGTGGCGCCCCCGGGGAACAAACAACTCGCGACACTGTGTGTCTGAATCACTGTACTCAAAATCTACCACTGGCCTGGCACTGCGTACGCAGGCGCTTAATTTCCCTTTTGTTGGGCATCCCCCCTATCTTTTCTTCCCATGATATGCTCTACTGTATGCTACAGTCCATACTAACACTCCTAGTTTTTTTAGTAGTACGTTGGGTCGTTGGTGGTGCTGATGATGGCAGTTCGCTTTTGTCATTATCGCCTGTGTGTTGTGTGTATATGCAGTGCGAAAAATAAACTTGAGAGTACACATACGTTGTGTAGTAGTTGGCCTGCGCGCGCGCGGCCGTTGTTGTCCAACAAGAGAAAAACAAAAATTTTTTAATCAAAAATAAACTTAGACATTCTAATGGCCTTTCAGTCTTATGACCGTACCCAGACTAAATATGGCCGTTAGGGAAATGCTACTGCACGCCGCTGAGTGGCGCCCATCCGGGTATCGCTCCCGGTCTCCACGAGACCACTGCCGCCGCCGCCCCCCGTCGGTGCCCAACACGTACTACCCACAACAAAAAAACTAATATTGTAATACAGTAGTAACCCAAGAACAACCCTGTAGTGAGCTACCCCGGATTAATCTCCCAAAGAGAAAGGAGAAAGCGAGTGTATGTCGCATACATTTGGCCGTTTATGAACGGTTAATGACGTAGCGGAGGCAAAAGCGCGCAAAAAAGCGCAATGTCACATGCGACAGAACCGATTCCGGGGTCGTCCCCCAGGTCTTTCCGGCCGGGCCGCCTCTCACAAACCCCAGAATAGGGCTTAGCCGTGTCTCGATTATGCGGCCCCAAATGCACCCGATCAACGATACAGCTGCGTGCTGATTGGCCCGTGTCCGGGAGCAGATTTCATTCGCGCCGCGCGCAGTGTGGCGACCATCACTTTTATTAAGGGATGAGACACCTTTTTGCCACCCCCAACAGACCGTCTTCACAGGGTAGCTACAGCAGCCTGTACCGCACGACTACGTCGTTCAATTGGCTTTATGAGTAGCTGGACGCATTATATTATAGCTCGGAGTTATGTTGCCTCGAGGAACACCCGCTGTCGAATTATTTGTTGGGCATATCAAGGTGCGCCGGGTGAAAAAAAAAACGTTGTTGTGATGTCCCAACCGACGATCATCCCTCCCCCTGGTATGGTATGTACACCGTAGAGACCTCTCGATTATCCCCTTGGCGTACGTAGTTCAAATTCCCCTGAAGGCTGCGAAGAGTCAGACAAGGAGCGTTATGCCGCTGATCCCGTATACATATGATGACGAAAGATACGGGGGGTTTGGGGACAGAGCCCCCAACTACGGGAGCTCGAGGGCTGGCCCTCGAATACATTAGGCTCTGAAGTACAATTGGGGGGACCAGTCCCCCCAAACCCCCCTGAGGCTCCGCTACGCGGAGATTAGAGCTATGGAATTGTTACGGGAGTTTTTGTTGGGAGTTTGTAACAGCGTAACGAAAACTTTGTTACGTGTCTGTAGCTATTTAATTGTTCACAGTGTTATGAACAACTCCAGTCCGCTGGGAAATGGTTCACTACCAGAGAACTGGATATTAGTACAGGTATTCAGTTCATCTATGGTACCGGTAGTTCAATCAAGCTTGGGTACCAGTTAACTTCTGTTTAAGCGTTATAATAAGCCCCAAATATTATGTACCTCACCCCTGATTTTCCTAATTCGTTAATCACCTTTGATTGAACCAATCAACAACTCATCTCGACTTGTTTAGCACGCGCGCGCGCGTAAAAATAAAGCTGGCGAAGTAACGCTAAATAACTCCCAAATAGCAAATATATAAAACTGGCGAAGTAACGTTAAATAGCCTAAGTTAATGGGGGGCCGCGCGCGGCGGCGCGGGTTTAAATTGATCTCATCAAACGCAAAATTTTTCTTCTTCTTCTTCTTTACCGTATAATAGACATTTTAGACAAACTGTTATTATGGAGCTCGGGGGAATATCAATTGCACATATACTGTGCTGCGTCTTCACTTATGGCTGTTCTAGTCTCGAAGCGTGGCATGGGTGTAATTGTGACGCTCGAGTATAATACCTACTGTAAGGCAGTGATTCAAAATGTCAAGAGCAATGGTTTGGCTTTTTAAGAACTCGGCTGGAGTTTTATTACAAGGATTGTCGAGTGTCAGAGAGGCCACATATCTCACTCTGTAGTGTTAAATTTATCTATGTAGTTGCATTTAATTTAACCCAATTTTTTTGGTTATATTATAACCCACCGTCCTCGTTATGTCCTTCCCCCTAAAACGTCAAAATGAGGTATTCGTTTGGCATTGTGGTACAAGTGCTTGCCCTCTGGGGCATTGTTAACGCTACCAGTAGCACCAGTAAAGTCAGTTCCTCCAACGGCTCGAATAGTACCTCGAATTCGACCTCAATGGATGAGAGGACGTTGGTCTATGAAACGACTAATGACTTACTCGGGGTGCTAATTCAAGCAACTAGCCAGTCTAAGGAAGACAATTCCACATCCAAAGACGTTGCAGACAGCTTTGTGTGTCCAATTGCCAATACGATGGCCCAGGGACTCAAACTCGGTGATGCCAAAACTGGCAGCAAAGAAAGTCTTAGCCTCATGCTTGGAAGAGCCCACAATTTCAGCCAGCTCACATCTGCTAACAAAATTGACAAATGCCAAGGAATTAAGCAATTTAATGATGGCATTGACTCTCTAAAAGCTGGAGAATCGGTATCGTCATATGAGTCCAAGACTAAAGGCACTGAATCTGCCGCATCCAAGACTAAAAGCACCGAATATACTAAAAGCACCGAATCTGCCGGATCTGAGACTAAAGGCACTGAATCTGGCGTATCTGAGCCCAAGACTAAAGAGTCAGGCAAATCCAGCGAAAACCCCAAGCAAACCGGGAAATCCACCGAGAGCGGAGAAGCCAAAACTACCAAAGGCCCAAAGACCAATGAAATATCGTCAGCACCTTTGCCTTCTTCCAAGGATCTTGGCCAGGGGTTTGGTGGCATTACCGTGACTAAAACTGGATCTCCCCGGCAGTCGAGGTCCGTGGTTACAGTCTATAAAACGACTCGTCCGGCCGCTCACACTGCAACCGTGACGAAGCAGAGTAAACGAGACTATCGCGACGACCGTACAGTTGATATCCTGACCAACTCCATCGCACAAGTACTCCAAATTGTAACGGACAATGGCTGGCAGGTCAAGGAGGTTGATCAGAAGTACCTGTGTCCTCTGATTTCCAACTCTGCAAACGCCACAAAATTTGTCAATGAGCGGCTCAAGCAGCTCAAGAAGAATGAGGGATCAGCCGCTCTTTCTGATCCTAACTCTCCCCTGCACCGTCACGCCCAAGCATTGGCCAATGCTGGATACACCATTGTCAAAATTCACACCACCAAGAACTACACATGCGATGGCATTGAACAAATGAAGATCCAGTTGGACGATCTCCAAGACTACGCTTCTATCATGTCCGTTTCTAATCCCATGTCTGCCACGAGCGAAACTACCGAAGGTGTCGAAACTGGCGCCAGTGGCGAGGCTGTGCCAGGACCATTTGCTAGCATTGCGGCTTGTCTACTTGCATTATTGCTCTGTCTTCTTACTGTAATTCTCGCCTAATCCAACGACAAAAAGTAGGTACCACTAATAATTTGTTACTTTTTTTTGCAATTAAATAAATAATATGTTTATTCCTTCAAATGGCGCACGACTGGCCGCCCGTTAATTACCGTCTGGACCAACCAAGCCCGGTTATAGCTCGCTTTATTGTCATCCGTAGGATCAAACTCAATTTCAATCGTATCCTCGTCCTGGTAAGGGTCGATATCGGCTTCCTTAGCTCCCAGTGCCTTTAGCAGAAAGACAAGCACTTTAAATTTATCATCTCGCTTGCCTTTAACGTTGTAAGAAAACTTTTCCAGTGGCCGTGTCCGAGCGGCAAGCTGTGCGTCAAGCGTAGCACCAGAGAGGAACAAGTTCTCAAATCTCGTAGTGTTATGAGACCGCTCCGCCTTCAGCTGTTCACTGCGACCCGCCGATAAACAGTACGACTGCCACGGGAGAAGGGTGCCTTCGGCAATGCAGTCAAGAACAAACTGCGTAGCGAGGCAGGGCCACCCTAGCGCAAGCGCCTCAAGATACTTGGATGTTCGTCTTGGAACGTTCGCTATCGTCGCGGCAAGCTTGAACGATCCAAATGGCCCGCCCATAGTACCACGACTGAGCTCATCAAACACAATGGCCTCCGAAAGGCCGTTATTAAGTATCGTGCCTCCATGCTCCTGGATCATTCGTACTAATGCGCCTTGGTCGAATTTGGGCCCCTTGTTGTCAATGGTAATCGAAAAGAGACATTTGGAAAAGATACGACTATCCAGCTTGACAACGGGCTGAGTGCTAAAGTTATCGTACACCGTAGTTGACGCTGTGATCAAACTGCTCTGCTGCTGGAGAGACTTTACTGCAGCCTTCCTTCTAGGAGATCCCGTGCTGAAGAGATGCGCAGAGTGTATAGTGGTCGTCTTATACTTGGTAAGATAGTCTTTCCACATTCGAGATGTCATGTAGAGCTTATTCAGCGCAACTGTTCTCGGGGGGCCTTTCTTGCTCGATATGATGACAGAGTTATATCCATCAATTGTCGTGAATCGACCACCAATGTGCGCTTGATGGTGCAGTTCCCGCACGTAGTATATGCTTTTCTTGTCGTCGTCAGCTTTTATAGGATCTCCCGGCTGCAGATCGAGAGGATACATATTAACTCCCTTATCGACCTCCCCTTCGCCGTCATCTCCAAACAAAAGAACAAGCTTCAATCCTTTTGACCCCAACACCTGCGCTGGATATACCTTTTCCTGCCAGGGAACCCAGAAAAAGGTATTCTTATTCGGAGTCCGTGGTTTCTGCGGCTTTTTGTGTGATGACGGGGTCAAGGGCGACGAAGGAACCGTAATTTCGGCGGCAGGAGGAGGTGGAAGAGATGGTGCTTCATCAACCTCTTTCTGCGGTACTGGAGTCACTTCTTTTTCTTCTTCTTCTGCTGAGCTAGCCACGCGCTTGCGACGCCGCTTAGCCGACCTGCCTGTTGTCGCGTCTTGCAAAACGGTTCCAAATGGAGATGAATTTCCCACTTCAGTCCGCCCTGGAGTGACAAACGCTTCACTGGCCATCCGTTTAGACCCTATGCCTTTATCTGCACCATGTTGTGACGGGGTAAAATCTTCATCACGACCGTCGTCTTCATTGTCTTCGTTATCGTCATCGCTGTCTTCATAATCGTCATAATTATCCATGTCAATAGCATTTTCAGTGTCCATTCCATCGCTGCCCATATCCTGCATATCTTCCGAAACATTTCCTTCATCTTCTTCTGGCTCTATCCCTTCACTAGATTGTACGCTGATTGTCACTTCGCCGGTTGCTGCTTCTTTATTTGCTCTTCTTTCATGCGATGGCGTTTCTGCCACCTGGATAGTGGCACTTTTTATAGCCTGAGTGTTGTGAACGTCTCCAGAAGCATCATTATTTTCCTTGCGATTTCCGTTAATGTTGTCTTGGCTTGAGTCGGACCCGTTATACGTATGGAACCGTTTAACAGGCTGAGTATCCTGGAAGTACTCTTCATCCAAATCCATAATCTGCATCCTCTTTTGAGTACCCTCTACGGCTCCTGGAGGACGCATTGGCGTCTCAATATCAGTCAACCGCGAATGTGGCAACTCTTCAAAGACTCCAGCCCGTTGGTTCGGCGTGTCTTCCAGTCTTTGCACCAGCTGAGTAGCGGAATGGTCCTGGGATACCTCTATACGCAGAACTGATTGAGTATCTTCTACCGGCTCTTGAGAAACCTCTCCAATCTTGTTTACAGCCTGGGTATCATGAGGTTGTGAAATATCGTCTAGTCTCTGGACTAGCTGAGTCTCATTTCCTTCCTCCCGGCGATAATTGTTCGATGAAGAAGGCTGACTATCGGGCACAAAGGCATTGGTGTGATCATCTGGCTGCGTATTCTGGATAATCGTCACCTCCTCTTGGGCCTCTCTTTTTCTCAGCCGGCGCCTTTCTCGGATCAGGTTGTCCGCCTGGGAAACCGCATAAGGCAACGCGTCGAAATGCCCAGTCGGAGAGTCCTCCTCGTCGTTATTGCTGAATACTCTTTTTAGATTGTGGCTTGGCACGTGTTGCCGCACTTGGAGCTCCCGGGATCCCCTGGATTTCGGCGTTTCTAGTGTTTGATCGTGGTCAACGTATTCCGGCTGGATGTTCCTCATCATGTTCGCCACGGCATCCTCGTTCGACGACGACACAGTCGTATCTTTCTGGGTTGGAGAATATGTTCCCCCTATGTCGCTGCCGTCATCGGCAATCGGTGACGAAGACTGAGGGAAGCCTATCGACTGCGGAGTGCTGTTAATCCTGACCCGCTATTTCAGTTAGTAGAATACCAAAATCAAATGGTAGAAACTTACCGCTTCCCTGGCCATTTCGCATCATATAGATCGATGATATATCAGTATTTAAAAGGAATAAGGAGTTTCAAATCTTTCGATATTTCCGTCGCTTTAATGGCACCAATCCTCGAACGCGTAAATTGGGTGTGCCTGTGTCGCGCGCTCGCGGCGTGTATATTTATTTCACGCCGCACTCCGTGCGGCTCGAATATCTATTTTGTGGCAGAGATTGGAAATCACAACAAATCTGTTGCCATTTATGGAGAATAGATCTATACTATTAAGAAGATGATCCTGTCATTAGGGAATATCGGTAGTAAATATCTCCACTTTAATCGTACTGTACAGTATATTTGAGCTGTATCTAGAAGTGCTTATACTCTCTGGATAAGTTTTGGCCCATACCGGTAATACCACAATAACTTTAATTAAATTCTGTTTTCTAGGGCAAAGGAGGGCTAGCCCAATAGTCCATGAGACTTCAAATAAAGTACCAATGTGAGCTATTCTCAAACGTGAAGATACACCTGATACAAAGCTCAATTGGCATGAGTAACGCGTGGAGCTTTTTCTGCTAACACAGTGTAGTAACGTATGATTATGAGTACAGCATCATAAATCCTAGATAAAAAAATAGCATGAGAAAAAAAATGCAACCTGTACAATTGTACCATAGTCCACATCCCATAGCATTCGTCGCACATCCAAATTCAGTCTAACGAAATGAACAGTTCGTACACTATCTACATCAATTCAGTTGGGGTATAAACATTTAATCAAAAAAGTCTGCACTAGCGGCAGTAGGCGTTTTAGCCCCGTCATCATCGTCATCATAATCTTCCGGCAGCCTATCACTATCGCCCCTGTCCTCCTCCTCCTCCTCCATTATATCATAATCCTTAGCCATCTCACCATATAATAGCCTCGGAATCTTTTCAAAATGCCGCGGGGGGTCAATTGCCCGTAGCTCTACTATCCGCGCCATCAAATCGGCCATGCAGTTACATGCGTCCATCAACTCCTGCTCTTCTATGCCAATTGCCTCAAACCACCGCTGGTCCGACTTGGCGTCTCGCGGTAATCGGTCCATGGATCGATACTGGCCCCAGTATAAAGCAGCTGCGGCTATGGTCTTCAAGTCATAGAACAAACACAGCGGAGTGTACGCGGAATCGACCAAGAAACGCCACGAATACTGGCAAGTTTTAATGCAACTTGACGACAGATCCCACCGCTTAACTAACGAATGTAGAACGTCGACGGGAGAGTCGATCGAATAATCAAAACACAACACTTTAAGGAGCAAAATCTCATTGTTAATGAGAACAGTACGCCACTTCTGGAACTCCAACGACTGCTCGTCCGCATCTAGTGTGTTATCTTTTCGAGCCACGCGACAGCACCACTTGGTAACATCTCGCAGCTTTCGATGTGTCTCCTCCACTTTCGTCGCCAGGAACGTGACAACTCCAGCAGTGTTATATTGATGATGCTTGGTTAGGGATTCGCGCGCGTAGAATCGATGCATGAACAGGGTAGCCGTATATCTAGTAATATGATTCAGCCTCAGCCCTTCGGCCATTTTGCTAATAAAATTCACTGCCTTGGCTCGAGCAACAAGTTCTTCATTCGTAGACATTCCTGCCAGTACTGAAGGAGTCCTGTCCAGGAAATTACGCGGGAAAATCCAGGTGTTTTTTGGGGCATCTTCATTAGGATCGTTCTTTCGTCTTTTGGGTGTCGAAGCAGCCATCGAGTTATCTGATCTCTTTCTTTCCTCGAGCTTGGCGCCTTGTGAATTCTTCAAGTCGCCTGGTCCGGTTCGTCGCTTCGATTCAATTTCGCTCATCTTTCCATCTCCTTTTATCCAGAACTCATCTGTGCTACGTTTGAGGTTCGCGATACTCGGTCGTGACCCTTTTTCACCATTTGATATAAACGTAATTAAGTTTATCTTTACTTAACTAGATATTGTGAGACATCTAATATGCGGATCCTGAGCGCCGCACGATTTTTACAGGGCAAAATTAATTATTTCCACCAGTCCAGCACTTGACAAATGGTCAAGTCGGGCTCTTTTTCGAAATACTTAGTCAGGCGAAAAGCGCTCCCATACGGCATAGTCCAAGACCCAAAGTACGAGTTTTCGGGGTAACGACACTGCTCGCACGCGTCAAACCACTTCGTAAGAGGATACTCAAGCAAAAATCGGTAATAATTACGCATCATGTAAAACTCTTCAACATCTGGATGGCACAAAAGTCCCCGAATTAATGGCTCATTGGCCCAGAATTCAGCAACTGCAGACGTCACCGTTAGCTTTGGCGGAAGGTATTTGCCTTCCTCCGGAGTGAGGAACTGGTCCAAATTGTCTCTATTGTCAATCCCGCCCAAAATCAAACTGCGAGGCTTCAAAATGCTGGACAATGCAAATGTGAATTCATATGGCGTCGCCCAACACTCGAGGGATTCCAATTTGTCAAACGCATTGGCCGTCAAGAGTTCTATCTCAGCTCCAATGCTATACCTCAGAATACTGATATTAATAGGCAATTCGAAAAATTGGAATGCCGCATAATAAACGAGCCGAGTAACATTGGGGACAACGAGCCCTTCAACGGCCCGATGTGCGCAATTCTTCACCACTAACGTTTTTACTCCCTCGGCAACCAATATCATTCTACGGCGATATTCAAAAAAAGTATCTATCAGGAGCTCTTCAATTGTCTCAGGAAGTACAAAATGTGTACCTCCCGAGTGGCTCTCGAGTACTATTCCCAAAGCTAGCCGTTTGATGTTTTTAAACCAGTCTAAGTTGCTGAGCAATTCACCACACCTGGTACCGCTAATCACATCGGCGTTAAGAAAAGGAGATCCAAGGGTTATGCTGGAATTGGTTATGGCGATTTCCAGTGATTCAATGGACCCAAATGCAGCCAAAATGTTCTTCAGATCGCTAGCATTGGGGTAGGCATAGGGAAAGCACATTCCTAGTTTAATGACTTTAGCGGAAGAAAATATTTGCGCTAATACTTGTAAATCAGCAGTAGATCCGGAAATGTATACTTCTTTCAACTGTTCGTGGTCAAAGGTTTGCAGGACTTCCAGCAGCCGATCCCTGGGGGAAGAGCAATGGATGCAAACTGTGCGAGCTAGCGCGTAGTACCGCTCTAGCATTTCCAGAGACATAAAATCCTCGGAAATGGCCGGGTTGAATCGTGGATGGTAGAAGTGAGGTAAGTCTCTACCTGTAAGTCGCGTTTTCAGTATCTCAGTGATGCGCGACGCCACTCTCTGATCCAGGATATTTTCCATAAGGAGAGCATCAATGGTCTCATACACTTGGCGACACTTTGCCGTCTTTATCACAGAGTTCGCCGAGTACACATAGCGAAGCTCCTGTTCAATATACAGGTTGTTCAAAATCCACCGCTCGTCCTCTTTTAAATACAGCTTCAACGTCTCTCGCAGTGCGTCATATAGAGCCCTTTGTGGCGGTGACTTCATAGTCGTCTTTGGAAGGTAATACAAGCAGTACATCCATTCCAGTGTTTTCCGCACTACATCATCGAGTGAGTGGCATTCTTTCAGTGCTCTATGGGGGAGTGCGTAGCTTCGGCCAGTCAATTTCTGAGAAGTGCAGAGTTTGATAGTCCTCCATATCTCGCGTAGGGCAACATGGTTTAATCGGCGATTGACGGAGCGAACGGACCAGACGTGCAAATCTGTCGAGACGAATCGATGACTTTCTCGAAGATACTCGACCACAATCTGCCAGAGCTCTACAGGGAGATCCATTTTTACAACATAGAAGAAAAGAATTATCCTTTTCATCTATTTATAATAGAATAGAGTTGCGATTAACGGCTGACCCTGCTATGTGTTGCAGCAACGATGCACAAAAAGCCAATCCAAGCAGTTTGCTATACACACATATTTCACATTTACATAAAGTTAGAAGCAATACAAAATAGTTAGAGACTTTTGATAACCTCGTCTCGGCCAAGGTTCAAAATCTTGGCGCGCGAAACATAGTCGTCCCGGTTGATGTAAGCACCGCACATTCGTCGCTGGCCGTTAAACGCCTTTCGACCGTGGAGAACACGCCAATTGTCAAAGATGAGGCAGGTGCCCGGAACCAACTTAACGACGAATTCGTTTTCCAACAGCAGCTTCTTCCAGATTCGAATTGCCTTGTAAAACTTGACGACGTCTTCTGGATCTTCCCAGTAGTCCATGCAAGATCGATCATCATTATTCCATCGCACTTGAACGAGTTCACCAGTAATGTCATGATGAGTGAAGATGGGCTGGGGAACGGTCGGAGTAATGCACACGGCTTCTTCGCCAGCACTGTGGGCCGGAATTCGCACCTTGGAAAGGAACGCATACTCCTCTGGGTATTTGTCCTTCATCAATTGGGCAGCCCTGAACCCATCAGCCAGCATAGTTTCGCCACCTTCGCCATCGTGCAGAAGCAGGTGGAAGAGCTGGAGACCGGGAGTGTCGCTCCAGTAGGTACCGTCAGTGTGACACTCCAAGTGGAAGGTAGTATAGGCGAGATCATTCTTGGCCAGGTCAGAAGTAAAGTCCCAGAACCCGCCGTAGTGGGTTGGCCGGATGTAAGCCAATCGCTCAGTCAACTCTTCGGTTGCCTTGGGATCGACTGGAACACCCGAAATGAAGCAAAAGCCAAATTCGTAGAGCTTTTTAGTCCACTCAGCGACTCCCTCGTCTCCTGCCATGACAGCCTTGAACTCGACGGTTGGCAGGTTCTTCTGGATATCCTTGCCGTCCCAGAGAGTCATTGGAAGCTTCTTGGTCTTTTCCTTGACAAGGACAGGATCGTAGGAGTGAAGCTTAAGCCATTCGAGCGGGTATTTGGAGACGTGATTGTCATAAGCCCACTTTACTGAGAGAGTATCACCTTCGACTGAGGCAGATTTGGCCTGGACATCCTCGGGAATTTCAAAGGTGTTTTGCAATCTCTGCTTTGTGGTTGGATGGAAGTGTTCCTCACATTGACAAAGGTCTCTCAACCAAATGTTGTGGCTTGTATTATTAGTCCGGTTCAGTTCTTCAAATAGCGCGGGGTTACTTACAACTTGGAAGTCTTTCCATCAGGCCAGGTTAGGTTAACCTTGGACGCATTTACAGTTACCGACGACATAGTGAATTAATTGATTTCCGCAGTATCATGTATGAAAAAATATGGGCACGGGACGGTCCTTTTTTATAGGCCAAGAATTCGCATCGCCTTGAGCTAACGTACACTGTCGACCCGACCCTGTATGTTAGCCAACCCCGGGGTCTCGGACTTCCCCCACCACACCTGCATTCACTACCAAGAGCCGTGCCCACATCTCAATGCTTGAAAGAATGATGTGCACACGTTTCCAAGCTAATTAATACATGTTATCAATCTCATACCCTTTGTATTCTACATATTGCACAGTAGTTCGATCTACCGGAAAAATGGCAATAACTGTAAAAAGGGCAACAAGAAAAAAATGCGCGCGAATGTCGTCATCATAAGTCGCCAAGTCGCCTGCGCGCGCATTACCTCGGCCGGCACTTTTACTAGGGACACCTCAAAATTATGTAATTTCTTACGTAATTGCAGAAATGCTATAGTAACAGCATTCGAAGCATGAGCGAAGCCAATCCAAGTCGCTTAATTGCGAACTCTGTAGTTGCAATACAAATTCCCTTGGGCATCACTACTTCCATTGTACCATTGCTTTACGTGAATCGGCTCCGTATTTCCCTAAAGCCCGCCGCGCTCAATTAATGCTGTTGTTGATCGCCAATTGTCGGCCCCAGATGGTCTGCGGGCTTTCAACTATGCCATTGACTATATGCGTTCCGGTTCCATCTAGTCTCTGAGCTTCAGCTTAATTGGGCCGTTATGCTCGACTTCGCGATGGCTGTTCGTGGTCAGGACGTGCGCAATTTTAGTGGCTTTTTCTCGGATAAACTCTCACTTATACCTTGTGATTCGCACTTAGCGTTCCAGAGAGCTGTGATTAATTAACGATTTGGTCCGACTGTGATGACTCCTCTGAATTACTAATCAAACAGTTAGAAGTCTTATTTTCTTCATGCAATCCATCCTGTTGTGTTACAGAAACTGATGAAAGGTTCATAGGGAACGCGTTCAGGCTGTCCGATTCAGCCCTTTAGTTTCTTTGGAAGATGTTAGTAATTCAGGTAAACCATCAGAATAAGGGGGTTCAGTGTGGGCATGCAAACTCCTGGGGTGTAAATCGTGTTTGTGACCTTACTGTTGGAAGACTAATTTCCCGACTGCTTAGAACCATGGTGAAGTTTGCCATGATATCTACAGCTGCCGTTATTGTCGTGCCTTTTTGTTCTGCGAAGCAGATTCATCGGAATTGCCAGAGCTAGACCGTTTGATCGTTGTTGACTTGTATGAGAGCGTGCTAGGGATACCTGCCTTGCATCGGAGGGCTTGCCCGCGCTTGTGATCGTTTTTCCAAGAGGTCGTGTAGTCTTTCCATGGGTCCCAGCGGGACTTCAATAGCTTGCAATTGGGATCCTCGAAATAAAACGACAACCAAGTCGCAGGGGAGTTTTCCGTTGAGCTGGGCAGCAATGGGAGCCCCAAATCGAGGCCTGATCTGACAAGCGCGGTCTCCCAACAGGGGTTGGTGGAGCTGTACGATTCCCATGTACCAATTAGTTCAAGAACTTTCGGCAGGCAGGTCGGATCGTTCATATAGTCATCCTCGATCCTTTTGTCGATCTCAAAATGCGCGACTGGCGGCAGAATATTCATAATAAGGCAGATAAAAATGCGGTAAAACTGTGAAATGCTCACAGTTTTACCTGGGATTCCGAAGTCCTGGACAGATAGACCCACTGCTCGGAGTTCCCAGTTAATGGTCTTGAGGAAGCGTCGGGCGCCAGCGTATCCCTCTTTCCACCAGGTGTTGTACGCGTTAGCGGCTGGGAGCCGATAGATCTTTTGGGCGATGAGAGAGTAAAACTGTAGCCAATCCTTAGGACTGTCGGATAGCTTCTCATACTTTTCTTTGCGGATATATTCCGGTTGCCAGTCGACGACTGATTGAACATGGGTGATGATGTGGTCAATCATTTCTCGTCTAATTTCGGTCAGAGACGCGCCCCTGTTCTTTTCGGTGAACATCACCCGGATATAATCAAGAGCATCTACCGAAAAGTACAGATGGAGTTGCAGACGTGGTCGCCAGTAATCGTGCGACTTGAACTGAACGATCCTAGTTGTTCGATTAAGGTCCGGTACACCACGCAAAGCAGTTTCAAGATCACGATGCGGGTGGATTATACGGTTGTAGTATTCCTTCTTATGACGTGCTTCGAAGTTGATGTCGAAATGGCGCATCACGATCTCAGTATATCGAGCTAAAGCTGTTTCAGAGTACTTTGCGTCTTCTGCGATAAACTCATCTCTTAGGAGATAGATTACGAACAGCACAGCCCGATCGTACGGGGTTTTAAATAGCTGTTGCTCTAAGTCCCAAACCGGTTGGTTGATCTCTTCAGAATGTGGAATCCATGACAGACCTAACAATGGCTTTTCTGGACATTCTTCCGTATATGCGGTCCATACCTCGTACGCCGCCTTTTCTCGAAAAATCGACATAGGAATATCTTCAAGCAAACCAGCAATGATTAGGGCCTCTTTTTTTCGCCTCCCTTAGAATGGCTTTTTTAAAGCCTGAGTTGGCCCTGAGGTTGACAATGACCTCAGATGAGACTAAGCGAGTTCGTGAACGAAGTATCGGCCCATTGCGGGTCAAGGAAGCAACAGAACCAGACCCAGTATTGGACATAGCCGTAGTCCGGGATGGCGACGGTTTCTTTCTCATTTTACTTTTATGAAAACGATGTTTTTCCGTTCTAAGTAACTGTCCTCTGTTGTCGTTTTATATTGCGGCTCTGTTTTGAATCTGCACCCCGCGCTTGTCGTTGCATGCAACGCGAACCTCGACGCGTACCAAACCATCTCATGCAAGAAAAAATCTAGTAGCAAATTAAACTTGAACGACTAAGAGCATCTCTATTATAATGTAAGGCCCCTTGGGACCTACTACTGGACAGCTAATGAGTCAAAGCGTGGCTTTAAGGAAGCTGATCCTTACGGACGGAGATAATGTGCGGCAGAAGACTCTATGAAACGAATAGACTGAATTGAACGACTAGCAAAATAGTTGAATTAAAGAAAGGTACGTGTAAAAAGGTATTGATCAATATAATTTAATAATAATAAAAAAAATAGACCAAATACAGTACCAGTAAGTGTTATTGAAGGAATGAATGATCGGTCAATTTATATAGATCGCAGATCCCCGAGGAAGGCACGTGACACGCTTGAAAAAAGAACTGATTACCTAATTAATTATATAATAAATTATATGTAGCAATTAATTAATGATTTAGCCGAAATCGCTAAAATCAATAATTCACCTAATTTTGGTGTGGAGAGTGACCCTAACCTGCTTGGCTCCCCCCGCCTCGGCCCCACCACCCCCTGAGCGGAACTGTTCAGACTCCATTCCCTCGTTAAACAACTTATTCTTTTATTCGTTGGTACTGCTCTTGTAAGTGTAATACAATGTTTGTTCCTGCAGCGCTTGGCCAATGGCTAGAAACACCAATCTTGGTAGGCTGCGCTTTTCAAATACCGTCGTGGCTGAAAAAGGCAAGCCGTCGCGGCGGAATTCCGCTGTCTCGCCCTATCCGCGGGGGTGTCTTCCCCCCCTCCTGCTTAGATATGCTGGCTGTCGGCGGTTAAATCAGGCAAGGCACTATCAGTGAGAGAGAGATACACACGCGTACGGTATCTCATAGAGAGAGAATATCACCTCTGCTGCGTAATAACATGCGGAGATCGCGGTAATATAAAAAACGGTCGATCCCCCATCGATCTCTCTTCTTCTTGACATTCACTTTTCCCTCTACCCCATTTCCAATCAATCAAAACCCTACTGCTACCCCACACCATGGGTATCTTCACTTCCAAACGACAGAGCATCATAGATGCCAAGCGTAGAGAGCGGGAGGACCGAATCAAGGAACTCCCACAGTACAATGAGCCTCTGACTGAGCAGGATAAGTCCATCCTCAACCAGCTGGCCTCTGACGTAGTCGCCCAGGTCCAGCAGGGAGCTCTTGAGCCCTCAGCTGTTCTCTCTGCTTACTCTAAGCAGGCATTCAATGCCCAAAAAGACTCCAACGTCGTGACAGAGATCATGATCAAGGATGCTGAGAAATGGGCTGACAATTGCAACAAACAGGGCCCCTTGGCCGGATTCCCAATCTCCTTTAAGGATACTGTTTGTGTCACGGGCTATGACTCGTGTATTGGGTACTCCAAAAAGTGCTTCAAGCCTGCTGTCCAGGATGCCCCAATTATCCGACTGCTTAAAGACGCTGGTGCCGTGCCATTCGTAAAGACCAACGTTCCATACACTCTGCTCTCTTTCGAGTCGTATAATGACGTTTGGGGCGTTTCGGAGAATCCCCATGTCCATGGGTACACTCCGGGCGGTTCCACCGGTGGTGAGGCCGGTCTTTTGGCATTTGGCGGTTCCAGACTTGGTGTAGGCACTGATGTTGCCGGTTCTGTGCGAGTTCCAGCCCATTTCGCGGGCATTTACTCCCTCAAGTGCTCCACTGGCCGATTTCCTAAAGCTGGAAACGTCACTTCTATGCCTGGTCAGGAGGGTATCCCTGCTGTCTACTCTCCAATGACGCGAACTCTTCCTGATCTTTCCTTCTTCCTCAAGGCTATTCTGGACATGAACCCATGGGAATACGACTACTCTGTGCACCCAATGCCTTGGCGAGAGGTTGAGCTTCCTCACAAGTGCAAGGTCGGTGTTATGTGGACTGACGGTATTGTTAAGCCATCTCCGGCATGTGAGCGAGCCCTGCGGATGACTGTGGATGCTCTGCGAGCCCAGGGCCACGAGATTGTTGATTTCACTCCACCTAGCCCACTGAAGTGCCTGCGAGTGGCCTCCCAGCTGCTCATGTCGGACGGTGCGGACATTGCCCTTCGAGATCAGGTTTGTGGTGAGAAGAATGATGCCGGTGTTGCTCGAGCTGTGTTTGCTCAGCACTTGCCACGATTCGTAAAGAAGATCTGGGCCTGGTGGGTACGATACATCAAGCGGGACGAGATCTGGGCCACTCTTATTGAGAACTGGAACGTTAAGAAGATCCAGGAGCGATGGGACCTTGTTTACGAGCGAGAAGGTTACAAGGCTGACTTCTTCCAGCACTGGAAGGACTCTGAGATCGACTTCCTCCTGACTGTGCCAAACGCTACCCCAGCTCTGCCTCACAAGGGTCTCTACGAGACGTTCTCTTCCTGTGGTTACACCTTCATGTTCAACTTGCTCGACTACTCGGCTGGTGTCTTCCCAGTTACCAAGGTCAACCGATCCACTGACAAGCTGCCAACTGGCTTCAAGGCCACCAACGGCGTTGAGAAGGGCGCCTACGGTGTTTACGATGCTGATAAGATGCACGGTCTTCCAGTGGGTGTCCAGGTCGTTACCCAGCGGCTTGAGGAGGAGAAGGCTCTCAAGGCTATGGAGCTCTGCGAGTCGGCTCTGCACGCCAAGGGCCATGTCTACAAGCTCCTCAACGAATATTAACCATATGAACGTCTATGATTATTTATCTTTTTATGTTTATACGCCATAGAAAATTTACAAGTTTTGATCAATTGGAAAAGATCTCCACGATACCCTGGGGGCCAGCCCCCAGACTCCCGTGGCTCCGCTGCGCGGAGTATAAGTAGCTTGTCTGCCTCTGCACCTCTGCCGAAGTGATATGTGTTGGTATAGCTTCTTTAATAATAACATGGGCTATGTGTTGGTATAGCTTCTTTAATAATAACATGGGCATTCATTCATTCATAAATGACTCCTCAACTAGTATTAACTATTACCTATGAGCGTCTATAAGACCTATAATAAGTATTTATTATCTTTTTATGTTTATACGCCATAGATTATCGGTACTTAATCTACTGCCTGGTACTGTATTTCCGGTACTTGGTATTTCAATATTTATACAAGCTTTGATAAATTGGAATGATCTCTGCGAAGCGGAACTACGGGGAGTTTGAAGGGCTGGCCCCTCAAGAATGCAGTTCCGAGCTTTCATGTTTCAGTAACTACACAGGGATTCTGAAAGGTCATGAGTGGTAATTGCAAAAGTAATTGAAGAATCGTAGAATACATTAAATTAAATCTGGTTGTCAACAACGCCAAGTTTCTGGTCAATTTCCTGCACTTCTGCGGTAAGACTGAACACCTCCACCGTTTTCACCAGTTCGTTAGTTCGTTTCGTAATGTCGTAAGTTAGCGCAGCAAAGCGGTGCTTTAGATGCTTGTCAGGATGCGCTGAGTCGTCGAGAACACCACAGTCCACCTTGAGGTTGTGCAATCGGACAGCACAATCGGCAAGAAGATCGAGAATATACTTGCCCTTGTCCTTGAGTTTCCAGTTGCGCGTCTGATTCATAGAATTGCCAGTCGCCTCGACCATCTGGTCAAGAACATTAGTAATTGTCTCGAGATACGGCCGGATCTCGCCCATCGTCGCATTATTCTTGATTCCAGTAAGCAGGTTCTGGATAGCTTCTATAACGCCAAACGTCTGTTCCTCAAGATACTCCTGCAATTCAGCAACCGTGTTATCCGGGTCCTCAATGTCAAAGTTCTGAATCAGGTTGTGGACGGAATAGTTACTAGCGAACCGCTTTCGAAGCACTCGGATCTCCTTATCGGCCTCTTCATCAAGTATTCGCGAAGATCGCGGCCGTGACTGGCGGTTCATGCTATTCTCAGTAGTCTGGGACGGCTGGTTGTGTAGGTTCGTCGAAACGGTCGTCGTCTCGTAGTCCGTCGAGTCCTCATCCCGGTGCGTAGTAAAGTCCCGTGAATTGCGCTGGTATCCGTCAGCGAACGAATCACGTCCATAAAAGCCCTTTGGAACATCGGGCGAAGGCCGACCCTCAAACTCTGCAGAGTCGGGCCGTGGCTCGATCTCGATGGTCTCCTCACCCCCTAGTCGAACTTTTGCAACCTTGATAAGCTCAATAACAGCACTGGACAAGTCTGCAGCGGTAGCATCCAAAACGGAAATAGGCGCCAGGCCCCCCGAGGTCAAATGGTTCCGTGTAGTGGAAATCAGGCTGTTGGCAGTGTTTGAAACCAAAGAAGTGCACTGGGCGATCTGGGACTGCCTTTCGCCATCAATGGCATCAGAAGACGACTCAGTGATGTCCTGGGACACTACACGAGTAGCCACGACAAGATTGTGCAGGTTGTCTAACAGGTTTCCGGCGTCAGTGCGCGACTTGATCAAGAACTCATCCATTGCCACCTGGAACCTTGTCACAGAAGAGGTTCGAATCTTGCCATTCTCAGCGTCGTAGAATGGGCTGTCCTCTTCAATCGGTGGAGGTGAGGGGCGGAACGCGTTGGATGTTCGTGACATGTACATTGACGACCGCGCACTCTTCAGGTTGTTCTTGGTGCGAAGGTATCTGTTCTTCCAATCTTGGACCTCCAGTTTAAGCTTTTGGACCTCCAGATTGAGGGCTTCGACATTCTCCCAAGACGATTGGCTCGATGCAAGTGTTCTCATTTCCTCCAAAAAGGCAGAAGCCTCTTGTCTGACCTGGTCCGTGACTTTCTGCTGCTGTTCAAGCTCTTTTGCTAGCCTGGAGTGATCCTTTCGAAGCTTTTCGTACTTATCTACCAGCTCTGGATCCTCTGAAGCCTCCCGGGACTGTAGTTGCTGCTGCTGCTGCTGCTTCTGCTGTTGCTCTGAGCGCAGATTTGAGATGGTCTCCTCATGCCGTGAGATAGTCGTCTGAAGTCCGACGACCTGCTTATCAAGTTCAGCCGACCGCTCTTCGTGCTCGCTGTGGTGCTTCTGAAGGGTCAGGTGCTCAGCATGGACGTCTGCCAGCCTCTGCTCAGTCTCTCGGATAACATCGAGGTATTTAGTGACATCCCGTTCGTGCTCGTCCTTGGCTTCTCGCAGCTCTCTATTGAGTTTATCCTTTTCCATCTCGAGATCGCCAATTGTCTCATGGAGCCGGCCGTTCTCAGACACAAGGTTATTCTTCAAATCCTCCGACTCGGCCAGCTGCGCCTCGAGCTTGTTGATAGCATCGTCCATGCGAGATCCTTCGTCCACAAGCATCTTGATTTGCTCATCCCGCTCCCGTATCTTTTCGTGCACATCATCCGTGCCAATGCCCACTACCCCGCTGCCAGCATGGGTGGTATGAACTTTATCACCCTCAAAGAACGGCGTTGCAGACGTAGATTCCGGGGGCGTAATCTGGCCAACAATTGACCCAATGGAAGCAGTAATATCCCGAGATCCATATCGTTGGGCGTCCGAAGACGCTGATATGCCCCGCGTATGTCGCCGGCTCTGGCTGATGGTATGCTGGCGGGTGAGTCCCGGCTCATCATCCTGGCCCAATGGCTGGTCTTCCTCAGCAATAGAGTCCAGCTGGATTGAAGACTCGAAAATCGACGAGCGGCGGGTGCTTCGCCTAGAGTTTACGAATTCATCACCGCTATCATCTTCATCGTCGTCATCGCTTTCCTCGGCAAGGGTGGACTTTGTTGGCACAATCGTCGTCTGCTTGAGGCTCTGGGAAATTGGCTCGTTAATATTTATCGGGAGGTCATCACCATAGCTCATATCGTCATTATTCATGCCATCCTCGAAATGTCTGGACTCATCCATAGGGTTAAAATTGAGTTCGTCCAGCTCATTCGAGGGCCCACCATTGTAATTCGGAACAGCTGTACCGTTACTGCTACCGCTGTGGTCATTCTCATAAGAATCAGGAGCCGGCGGAGCATACTCGCCATTATGCCCATTGAATTGATTGTGGGCTTCCTGTGGATGATCATTGAATTGGTTATGGGTTTCCTGGGGATGGCCATTGAATTGATTGTGGGTTTCCTGGGGATGGCCATTGAATTGGTCGTGGGTTTCCTGGGGATGGCCATTGAATTGATTGTGAGATTCCTGAGGATGGTTCGGTAGAGGTTCATATTCGTAGCCATTGCCCGCGTACTCGCTGATCTCGTTCATCTCGTAGCGCTCGTTATTATCGTGATCTGGAGCGCTCGGAATGGCGTACGGGTACCGAGTCTCAATCTCGCACAAGATATCCGTACACAGATCTTTAAACCGCATCTCAGTCAACACACACAGCTTCTGCCGCGCCATATTTCGCTTCGGGTGCATGTCCTCACGGAACATGAGATGCTCAGGCCCTGATACCGGACCCATCCGCCTCTCCAGCTCATCGTGGACATCAGTAGCCAGCTCGTTGAAGTGGTTGTCCCCGAGACGCCTCAGCTTCTGTCGCGCTTTATTATTGCCAGACGCGATTGGATCAATAGCAGGGTACCCTGGAATGAGCGCGAGCCCTAAAAATGCGCAGAACCCGCGGTGGTACCTCGTAATGGTCTCCTGGTCAATTGGCTGGCTATTATTACTTGCTGCACCGGACCCCGCGCTTCCACTCGTGTTGATGGACGACATTGAGTTACTGTTGGCCATGTTGCGCCCATACCCGCTACTGGCAGACGACTGGGTTCTCGCGTGCTCCACAAACGAGGTCATTTTTCATAACTCGTCCTAAGTATGTCGAAAAAGACGAAACCGCTTCAATTACACTTCCGAGTTAGGGGAAAGTCAAAAAAAAGTGGTAAGCCCCCCGAAAAATAAGAAAAAAAAATTACCAGAATCGATCTCGTCCTTCCGGCAATAATTTATGCAAAGATTGGCGGATCTGTATTAATCGCACAGCAACAAACACACAAGATCGGCCCCCGGTTGTTGCAATTAGACAGGGTTGAAAAGATTTTTTTTTCGCGTTGACCTGTCGTGTTCCCTTCGAAAGACGCTCGAAATGGTGTAGAAACGGAGGGGGGTGGTGCACACACAGGGCGGCGTAGGCTCGCTGTACAGACCACAGCTGGCGTTGTACATGTATGTTTTTAAAGATGCAGCCAGAAAGAGTTCTGGCTCAGACACCCCTTAGATTTTGTGAGTCGTCCGGTACTAAAACGCGATTCACCCGCGCGACCGGTACCGTGTTTGTATCCAAATTAACTTTTCCACCGTCTTGGAGAGCAGAGATCTGTCCGACAAGGATGAGATGATCCTTTTGACGTAGTTTTCTGTAGACGAAGGTGGTGCCAGTGCATCACATAATGATATGCGTGTCTGCGTGTGTTACGCAGCCCGCACGAACGGGCCCACGCAGCCTGCCTAGCTACCTAGGTGGTAACAGGTGGCTCAGCAGCACTTACATGCCTTTGGCAATATGGTCATCTGTCATTAAAGTTCAACATCGTTTAACACCGTCGTAACCTTGTACGAGCACTCTGTACGACATTTGGTTGGTGGTAAAGGTGGGCCTGTGTAGGAGGTAAGCTGGTGGTGGTACCTAGCTATGTACTTCCTGTAATCTTCCCTCTGAAATTTGTTGAATTGATAAGGGGATGGGATGGAAACAATAAAATCTAGTTAAATGATATGAGTGACATGTGGTAATTGAGGATGGCTCTGTTCAGTACCGCGCGCCTGTGTGGACGACTGTGTGCCTCTTCAGTTTTGCTTGGGTGCTCTGTCTGGACGGCATTGAGGTTCGAATCAAAGGTTGCTAAGGTAGGCTGCTTTCTCTGCTCGACTCCGAGATCGATTCGAGACCCTAGCATGGATTGCATCAACAGCCTCTGGAGCATGCCTTTCCTTTTTCCTCCTTCATTTGCCCGCCCTTGCTCTGTTTGCTTCGGCCTACATGTTGACTGTAAACTTGGCGTTTTTCTTTCGTTCACATATAGCTCCAACACTGTCCGCAGTAAGAAATTGGTTTATATTTTACGTAAACAGAAATCAATATATTGTCGGATTGCAGCTTGATAATCTTCAAGCAATTTGTCTTTCCCATTTTTCTCGGTTAAAGAAGGTTCGAATGCTAATATCTTCAAGATGTTCACTAGAGTCCTCAGTATCACTGCCGGTAGATGCTGGAGGTGTACGAGGGGCTGTAGACTCATGGTATTCGCCATCAATGGCATCGTCAACCGCTCATTTGGACTCATTCTCTGTTGAATGAATGCTTAAGAGCTCAGGCATTAGAGCAATGTCGTTCTCTCCAATCGAAGTGCAGCTTAACATCACTCATAACCTGTTAAGGTTGTGGAGCAGAAGCAATACTATTTACAGGCCGAGCTACATCCGTTGCAGCGTTTGGCGATTGTGGATCGTATCAAGTTTACCAGAGCGTGCCATTGGTACACTTAGCCACTTCATCATACGTTCCAGAAGTTACGCGAAGTAGACATCTTATGAAGGGAAAGGGTCGTTGCAATACCTATAACTAGTTACGGCTACATATTGTACCTGAAATATTCTTGCATCTTCACTGTGATAAACTTTTTAGTGTGAGCATACTCGGCGTTGACCCATCTTTTCCACTGCCAGTCGAACCAATCATCGAATTCCTCAATCCGGTAGTTTTTCCACCGCAAAAGTGGCGAGATATATGTTCCAATAAAGTCATACCCTGGGGGGTCTTTTGGTAACATGTTATCGTGAAAAACAATTATGGCAAAGTCAACGAAAACTAGCTGCCGCTCTCGTGAAATTTCCGACGAAGTGACGATGACATTTCTGGGCATTAAATCTCTAAGCGTTATACCCTGCTGGTATACCAAAGATTCAAAATCAATCACTGACTTTATCATCCGCTGACGGGTTTGTTGTGAAAAGTCCTTCGAATTTTTCTGTTGCATCGACGTCCCTGGTATGAGTTCAATCAATATGAGTCGAACTTGACGTGTCTTCAAACCCTGATTATCAATCCCCTTAAGAAAGGACTCGGGGATGCGTAGATCCAAAGAGAAGGATCCGTAAAACTTGGGTATTAACCCCCCCTGATAGTCAGAAAATTGGTGATAAAAACGTACTTCTCGTCCGTAATGCTCATCCGCAATGTAAAAAGGGTCCAAGATAGTCTCTCCGTTCTCCAAATAAAGCGGGTCATACACCTTCGCTACTAGCTTCTGCCCTCGCTGGATGTTCTCCAAGGTAGACTGAGCCTCAACAATGAAGACTTGTGCAATTTGGCCATCTCCAACTTTGAATGTATCAAGGACCTCCAAATCTATAGTACCCGAGCCCAATTCTCCCGCCAGCGGAGGGTGACGCAAGCACCGTTCAATCCAGGTGAGAGTACGTTCTTCTTCCAATCTATCCTCTGAAGCATAACGGCAATTGCGAAACTCGGGCAGAGGTGGAGGGGCAACATGCTGCTGGACGGTGAATTTCATGTCCATGACATAGGGAGCCGGTGGATTGGGCTGGAGAGTTAGCGGAATCTCCGTGGCAGATGTTTCGTCGTCTGACATTGAGCTTTCAAGTTAGACGTTATTTGTTGTGGCTCCAATATTTGAACAGCCTTGAATGTTATGAAATGTTGATGAGGATACCGCAGTTATATTGCACCGTGTTGTCTCAAATAGCCTCATTTCCCTGTGCGAGCCTCAAATTTCAATGTAGGTAGTACTATGTTTAGGTATTGAAAAAGGTTGACTTAGGGTTGAAGCTGGGTATTTGGAATCACTAGCTTCAGAAGCTGCTGATCACGGAGAGAGTATGCATAAATCACATAGATGTATGAGTCCTTCACATACCATGCAACCACTTTCCAGAGAAACTAGTCATTTATGCTCATCGCCAGGATGGTAATAAGAAGTTATATAGAAGTTGTATACAAGTAGGCCATATATTGGTTAATGACGTGGACGATTCAACTCGGAAAAAGCAGATGGACACCAACCTGCATTACCGCATATACCAGTAAGCACCAGGGGTCGGACAGGACAATTGACCCATAGATCTATTGATATTAGAGCATGTAGTTGAGCTTATAAGATGAATCAAGACAGATGCATATTCAACTATCGCTTTCATCAGTAATCTAGTTTGTTTCTTGTGACGGATAGCTCGCCTTATGAAAGATAGTTGACAGGCTCTGGCCCTCCACAGAGTTTTTTCAGCTCAACTAGTACGAGAGGTAACGGTAGTGTAGTGTCAGAAGTACCTGCTGTCAATTGACCAGCATTGAGTGTTCTACGGGGATATTCTACGAGATATTCTACGGGGAAGGGGACAGTTCTACGCGAGTGGGCACAAAGTAAGTTCAAAGGGGCATTCGTTCTTATTTATATATCCGGCGACTCATCGCGCTGTGATGCCCGCGCCGCACCACGTGATGGTGGGTTCTACAACCATTACCGCCAGTGTCATACCTCATGTAGTACCTGGTACCTGGTATTAGGGTACAGTATAGAATGGTTAATTGAAGCAGGTAGGTGCGTTAGGGCGAAAGGACGGAAAGGTATTGGCATATCGCTTGTTCGATTTACTTTGAAAATCTCCGAGTAAATACTATCTGTTCCGTACTATCAACTATAGTACGCTATGTAGCATAAAGTATGATTTTCCGTTGGTTTTTACCAACATATGTGCTTCTGTGAAGAATGTAATAAATCAATTAAGTAAGTGCTTTGCTAAGGTTTGTTACAGGCAGTTCGGAGTTTGTAACGAGTGTTCGTAACAGTTTGCCTGCTGGATGTTATTTGTGGCCAGAGTTTGTTATAGGCAATTGGGTTTTTGTAACTGCACTGTTACAAACTCTCGGCACTATTGCCAGAGGATAAGATGAATTGACTTCCAAGAGAACCTGTAGAAATTGTATTACGCGGTTGAACTTGAATAAAGAAACCAACTGAGAATCAGGGCGAGATGCTCCTAATGTATGTGTAAGCTTGATATATTGTGTGATACCTCCATTATATTCAGAATGCCATAGATCTAGGTCCATTTTTATACACTTATTACCATCTGGCTATCCATTCATACATAACACTATCAAATGTGTTAGAACTATCGTATGAAGCTTTACAAATGTACTGGGGTTTGTTAGGTACCGGTTACGGAGAAACACAAGAATGAGCTTTACCTTAGGTACTCCGCATATAACCGGGATATGCCTTTAATTCACCGGTTTACTATTAAATCTCCGCGTAGCGGAGCCACGGGGGTTTGGGGGCTGGCCCCCAATTGCCCACTGGTTTCATTTAGGAACATCACTGGCTCGTTGTGGATTAACTCCCCCCGTAGCTCCGCTTCGCGGAGGGTTTTGGTCGTCAAGTTTTTATATATATTTACAAATTACAACAGACTCATAGCTTTATGTACAAGGGCGGGCAGCGAACTAGTTCTTTTTGGGTACGTAGACCTTCTCGACAATGGGCAGAACGCTGTAAGGCCCCGACAGAAGACGGGACTTTACAAATGCATGCGCTTTCGCCTCGCCGTGGTGAAGCAGCACGGCAGCAACCGCGGCAGATATGGACTTGGCACAAACGGTGTTCTCACCATTTCGCTCCGGGGACTGAGTGGGGTATGGATTCTTCCAAAACAGAGACTTTTCTACGCCCAATTGCCGCGCGATCTGTGACAGCACGGTGGTGGAAGACATGAGCTCAAGTATCCGCGGCTCAATGTCAAAGTTGAACTCGCCAACGGCGTGCGAGGATGCTGAGGGTTTATGCGAGACGGCGAAACCGAATGTGTGTAGTCGCAGAAAGTCTCGTCCGAGGTTAGCCAGTCGTTCGTTAAACGGCTTCTTGCCGTGTGCAAATGATTTGTGCGTCAAAACTTGTAGAATGAGGTCGTCCGGCAGAGTGTACTCCTCGCCGAGGAACGTCTTGATTGGCTCCAAAGTCGCCTTGTCGCCCGGGTACGCAATGCCCGTGGAACTCGTCAGGTACTCCGATTCGTCTTTCTTCATGCCTCGGGCCTTGAGAACTCCGTCTCGTGTGTAGACCAGCGATCTGGAGGGCATAACCAAGCCCAGCCTGGTAGCAGCACCTCTTCTAGCAACAACCAGCGAGTTCGCCGACGTGAACAGCCGCGACATCCTTCCTCTATGATTGAATATGTGTCGTTTCCGAGAGCTTTTCTGGTTCTCACAGGACCACTGGGCCTGAAATTTTCAATTTTTTGCACTTTTTTCCCGCGCGTGCGCACGCAGGCCCTACCGTCGTGCGGCGCTATCAAATCACCAAAATTTCAACCTGCGACACGCCGATAAAAAGATTTATTCTATCAATCTTCTGGTATTCACCCGAGATATATATATATACTGGTAGAAAGATCAGAATGGACATATTCAAAGTGCTCTCTCGAGGAGCGACGATTAAAAAGGACGGGAAACACAAGAAGGATCTGGCCATTTTCCAGGCAGATCAAGACCGAGTGAAGAAGAGCCAGGAAAGTCTGGACCAAGAGATTGACCGTGAGGTGGACTTTTTCAAATCAAAGTCTCTGAAAAAAGCCCATAAACGGGAAGAGAAGAAGAAGCAGCCCAAAAAGGAAGAGTTTCTGGATGAAGAGAGCGAAGAAGAAGATGGTGATGAGGTACCACTGGTGATCGCAAACGAAGGAGATGCATTGGAACAGAGAAAAGCGACTAAGACCAAGGTCACTGGTGAAGATATCCCACTACCCATTGGATCATTTTCTGACCTCAAAACCCGGTTCAAATTGCATCCACATCTGATGAGAAACCTCCAGAGACAGAACTTCGATAAGCCGACTCCCATCCAGTCAGAGTCGATCCCAGTCATGCTGAAAGAGCGAGATCTTATTGCTTGCGCCCCTACTGGTTCCGGTAAGACTCTGGCGTTTGTCATCCCACTGGTGCAAGCGCTGAAACAGCACAGTTCAGAGGGCATTCGATGCCTGATCCTCTCTCCTACTAAGGAACTGGCAAGGCAGATCTACGACGTAACGATCAAGCTGAGTAGGGGCCGGGACCTTAATGTGTGCATTCTTAATAAGGCCAACGCAGCGAAATTCCAGCACGAAGTGCTGTCTAAGCAGAAGTTTGATATCCTCATCTCGACTCCAAAGCGGCTTGTAGACACGCTGGACCACATTGATCTGTCCCGAGTGCAGCACGTTGTTTTTGATGAAGCCGATAAGCTCTTTGAAGGTGAGAAGGAGATCCGTCAGGCCGAAAAGCGAAAGCGGAAAGCAGGCAGTGACGACGAGGAAGAAGAGGAGAAGCAGGATAACCGTATTATGCGGACGTTTGCCGCGCAGTCCGATGCCATTCTTGCTGCCTGTACTAATGTCAAGCTGCGAAAAGCCATGTTCTCTGCGACGATTCCTTCCGGTGTTGAGGACATGGCCAACAGTATCATGGTTGACCCCGTGCGAGTCATTGTCGGTGTTAAAGAGGGTGCTTCAGACACTATCGAACAGAAGCTTGTCTACGCCGGTACTGAACAGGGCAAACTCATTGCTATTAGACAGATGATTGCAGCTGGTGAGTTTGTGCCCCCGGTAATTATCTTCGTTCAGTCCATTCAGCGAGCCAAGGCTCTGTTCCACGAACTTATTTATGACAAAATCAATGTCGACGCCATTCACAGTGAAAAGACGGCGGCGCAGCGAGATAAGACTATTGAGAGGTTCCGACTGGGCGAGATCTGGGTTCTCATCTGTACCGACGTGCTTGCCCGAGGTATCGACTTCCATGGAGTCAATCTTGTCATCAACTACGACGTGCCGCAGACCTCCCAGGCGTATGTCCATCGAATTGGCCGAACTGGTAGAGCCGGCAAGTCTGGTCGAGCCGTCACGTTCTTCACCAAGGACGACTGGGTTGCGGTTAAGAATGTTGTTAACGTTATGAAACAGAGCGGTCAGCCAGTTGGTGAGTGGGTGGAGAGGCTCACTAAAATTACCAAGAAGCAGAAACTGTCGCTTAGGCATAATCCGGTTGAGCGGAAGGAGATTTCCACTACGCGGGGTGTTAAGATTCACGACCAGAGGAAGCGGAAGCATATGGCGCAACGAATTGACAAGACCAAACGTCTTAAGTCTTCTTCATCTGATCAGCTATCTTCACCCAATTAATTAAATTATTACAGAATAGAATAACCCTGATACACTACGGCTTGGCGTAACGACGAATACTACAACTAGATATAATGACAGACTACGATTGGGTCTTACGTTGGCAAATTAATGCGATGAAGTCAATTCTATCAAAGAATGAATACACAGTTAAATAATTAGTGGTGTGGGTAGTCGTTAATGTGTCGTCGGCCGATGATCTCGCCCAACGCAAAGAGACCAGCGAACTGAATGCCAATAGCACCGAACTTGTAGGCGTCCTGCTTGTTGAAGCTCTTGGCACAGGCAATGAACTCCTGTGGGTGCTCAACGTATCGCTTGAACAGAGTCTGACCCTGGGTGTAGAGGTTCTTGTAGACGGTCTGGAACTGGGCAATAGATGGTGGAGCAAAGCCCTCCTTAATGTAGACCTGCTTAGCAAGCTCAGCAGTGACCTTGGACCAGTAAGTGGCACACTTAACGAAGCCTAAGAACCCAGTTAGTTCACCCTCATTTGGTTAAAAAATGACTTACCACTGGCCTTAGCAGTCCAAGTAGCGACGAAAGATGGCTTGGTAGCCTGAGTGGAGTTGAATCGCATGCCACGAGCGGCAAGACCCATAACCTTCTGTCGGAACATTGCTTCGATTTTTTATTTTTTATTCTATCTGCAATAGATATTGACGAAGATTGAGCTTCACTAGGGAGAAGATTGAGTTAATGGGTTACCGGGAGGGATGGGTGGACTTTTTTCCCAAACTGAAACTTTTCACACACTCCGTTACCAGCCAATGAGATTCGTGCTAGATCTCGAAAGCCGCACGTCCCGGGACGGCAAGCCAATTGGCAGCCAGTTTCGAATTGTGCAATATACCTAAGGCGATTTATTTGTTTTTACAAAGGGCGAGTTCGTATTGCTTCAATTGAGGGCTATTTTCTTAATTCAAAATTTTTTTTTGAGTTTTGCAAATTGGTCAAGCCGCACAGTACGCGGCTCATGCACGTCGACCAATTTGTGTAGTACTCCACAACCCCATTAATGAGAGGCGAAGGACGGAAATCCCAGGGAAGTCAGGGCAAAATCTACAGGCCAGTGTTTTTGCTTAAGACTCATCTCTCTTTCGCATTCAAACACCTCCATTATCCGGATAGTACTACCGTTTTTTTGCCGCTTTTCGACTATGCCACGTGATCTGCACGTGACCGATAATCAATTTCTCCTTCCTAATAGGGAAGGAAGTGGAAAAAAAAAATTTGATAATCTCTTATCGCATCCGTTCTTTACGACATATGGCAAGCGTTTTGCGTACGCTAGGCGCATTAACTAATAGAATAATCCCCCGCACTATGACTATAATCCCTGAAGTGATGAGCGGTGTCGAGCAGAGCTCCACTAGCCCAGAAAAGCCACAGAAGCTCCAAGGGCGAGAGTTGTTCAAGACCATAGGATGCCCCAAGACTATCGTTGCTCCTATGGTGGATCAGAGCGAGCTGGCCTGGAGAATCATTTCCAGAAGATACGGCGCCGAGCTCTGTTACACCCCAATGTTCCACGCCCGTCTGTTTGGCGAGAGCGAGCAGTATAGAAAGGATCAGTTTAATGCCCTCGACGGTGATCCAGAAGTGGACCGACCACTGGTTGTCCAGTTCTGCGCCAACGACCCACAGGAGCTACTTACAGCTGCCCGACACGTTGTTGGTAGGTGTGACGCAGTCGACCTGAACATCGGATGCCCCCAGGGTATCGCCAGGCGAGGCAAGTACGGCGCGTTCCTCATGGACGACTGGGATCTCATTTACAAGCTTATTAACATCTTGCATACCGAGCTGGATATCCCTGTGACAGCCAAGATCCGAATTTACGAAGATAGAGAGAAGACTCTGGCCTATGCCAAGCATGTTCTGTCGGCAGGAGCGCAGTTCCTGACTGTCCACGGCCGTACTCGGGAAATGAAGGGCCAGAAGACGGGCCTTGCCGACTGGTCCATGATCCGATACCTTCGAGACAACCTTCCTCCAGACACCGTCATGTTCGCTAACGGAAATATCCTCTACCCAGAGGACATTGGACGGTGTCTCGAGGCCACTAACACTGACGCAGTTATGAGTGCCGAGGGCAACCTGTACAACCCAGGCGTCTTCAACACCAAGAAAGAGCAGATCGACGACCAGTACCCGCGTGTAGACAAGATTCTGCGGGAGTATTTTGAGGTCGCAAAGTCCACGCCGGGTAATGCATCCAAGTCGGCTATGAAGTCCCACTTCTTCAAGGTTCTGCGACCGTTCCTCGCCAAGCATATTGATATTCGAAACCAGATTGGGCCGATCAAGAAGGGCCAGTTTGAGGAGTATGAGAAGATTGTAGAGATGGTTGAGGAGCGGGTGGCTCAGATATACGAGGCTGGTGAGGAGGCTGATGTTGTCGTTGACAACGGCGAGTATAAGGAGATTCCACACTGGCGATGCCAGCCATACTTCCGAGTTGTCAATGGCGTGGCCAGCAACGGCAAGCGAAAGGAGGTCGACGAAGAGACGATAGTGGAGGATGCTAATAAGAAGTCCAAGGCGGAGTAATTGCCAATCTACCTTACCCCCAATCTACAAAGGTTATTATTTTCCAATCTATCTGACTACTTTCAGAACACGATTGATGTCAGAAAAGTATTGGCGAATTATTTAATTTTCGCATGAGTCTCGAGCTAGTTGCTCTCGAGGGCATTTCCCCTTCCTCTCTTCCTGGTATTCGGGGAGACATTAGATTTTAGAACAGGAAAGGGGTCAGTTAAATCCTAATAATAATAATGCATGGAAAACTCTAGTCAAAACCGGGTAACGACGATACGAATGCGTCCAGTCCGAGGACGAATAACTCATTGCTCACTCCAGCACCTCCACCATGCTCAATTGGACTCAGAGGGCTATAGATGGTTAGTAATGGATATGCCAAATAAAAAAATAATACTCACTTCTTCACAACGTATTCAACGTAAAGGGACACGTAGATCTGGTGTAGCACAAGCCGCAGATTGTCCATTTTCGGGTCGGTAATCATGACGAATTTGAGGTTAGAAGGAGTCTCAAAGTAATGCAGGCGGTACTTTGACGTGCGATATGTCACGAAAGAGTCTTCGTCGGTCAGCTTTCGCACCATGTTACGCAGCGAAAACACAATACCAAATATCAGCTTGGCATCATCGTCATGGGGAGCGTCTCGGGCTTCTTGCTGTTGTTTATGCTGGACTGCTTTAGTTATCAGATCAGAGGATGCGCTTGAGCTGTGTTTGTGAGCACCAATTGGGTTACTCTTTTTCGCCGTATGCCATTCTCGTTTATAAATGCATTCACCTGCCTAGTTAGCTACACTCATTCTATTGGAGAATACCTACTGTGTCTATCGAATAGCCAGAAAGAGTATATCATTATTCGTGTTTGAAGTTCGGTGGTGTGTCGTGTTCTCACGGTGTGATGTGGTTCTTGGGAAGATCACTCCGATCTCAACGGTTACGAACCAGCTTCAACCATCATTCAGAGTTGAGAATGCCAGCATATTTTATGTTATGTAATGTTTAATTTCCTTATGTGATTGGTTGTTTGAAAATTCATTCAAATATTCAATTGTACGCTAGTACCCTTTTTAATTACATGTACCGTGGTAATGCATGAGAGGCTTTACACATTCAATCATCATACCCAGGTTCTGTAGCACCGGTAAATTAGTTACAAGCTACCATAAAAACCTCCAGAATAGTCAATATATAATGTTAATATTAATAAATATAATTTAGGTGGATACAGTTCAGGACAGCGCGCCAAAGCAGTAGAATCTCCAGCATTATATTACCTCACGTACTTGTTCAGGAACTTTTTGTGGAATTCTGTCCGCAGCATATCATTGACAAATTCTCCTTCTCTGCCCTTCCGCAACTCGTCGACTCCCTTAGCCTGGTTTCTAAACGCGACATCGTCTGTCCAGGACTTTTTAACACTGAAATCAGCAACCAACTGCTGAGCCTCCTTCGCCTTGGCTTTTGCGAGCTTCCGCTCTTCTTCCTCGGCCCTCTCGCGTTTGATCTTGGCCAATTCCAACATCAGCAATTCATCATCGTCGTCGTTATCATCTCCGTCGTCTTCACTTTCTTCTTCATCCTGTGATTCTTCAACATCTTCCTCATCATCCTCCTCCTGCAAATTTTCTTCATCCTCATCATCGCGATCAATATCCTCAGCCTCTTTCAATATTCGTATCTTCCTCTCTTCTTCTGTTTCGTTATCGTTATCATTATCGTTAGCGCGGTATCGCTTTTCGTCCAGCTTTATACGCTTCAAGTCTTGTTTGCCCTCCGCGTACTCCTCTTCCTGCTCCAGGAGCCTCCGCTTCAGTTCATCATTTGTTTCTATTTTATCGCCGTGGCCCTTTCTATACTTCAGCTTTTTGTGGGCTGGCATCATCCGCGAGTGGAGGATGCTTGTACTGTCAAGCTCATTAATCGAGCCTTTTGCTGATACCAGGGTTGGCCTGTGTGCGGTGGTCATTTTTCTCCAATGCGACTATCTGCAATAATAAATTTTTTAAATAAATAAGTCCGTATACGGTACCTATAGGTATTTACTCCCGGTAGTTTCGTAACGATATCAAGTGTTTGATAGCAACTGATCAAAATTATAATTTGGTTAAGCTGTGGATCGGAATCCCAACTAAACAAACCCACCTGAATGACTATATTTAGGCAATGGTATACGAGAAATACAGGAACTCGTATGTTACCTTATTACGGTGGAAATATTTTTGACGTATAACAATTTATCAGCAAAGAGCCTCAGAATGAAAAAATATGCCGCTTATGAAATATTTTACCAAAGGAATATTGTAGATCAATTGATGAGTATCTACACTGAGCGTAGTGCATTGCCCTTGACTCTTCTATAACCGCCTACCAACCGTAAATTAAATAGTAGCAATTTCGATAATACACTAGCAACCCACACTATTCAATTGACCAAAATAATTGAATAAACTATTTTTCCCCCGCTAAATATATAGCTGAATGAAACGTCGCTGGTAATAATGAGCACAGACCGGCGCAGATCCCATCACACTGCCCCAGCAACGGGCAGCCAAATAACTGCACTTTTCGGGCGAAGTACATCACGTCCTGACAACCCGCCTTAACAGTAGGATACTATTAAGGGGAACGTTCTATGCCCCGGGACCAAAGGGTGTACAATCGAGAGTCCCGCATTCTTAAGCCCCAGGAAAACCCGTTGAGAAGTCGAGTTAATCGATCGCGACTCCCGTCCCCCCCTGCCCCCTAATAGGTTGGCTTACCCCCCTTCTATTTTTCTGGTGCACAGATACACCCTTTAGGTGATTTACAGGCACACCCACACGCGCAGAAATATATTATTGTTTGACACCCGTGGGCGAGATCAAGATCCAGCACCACCAGGTGATACACAGCTATGACTGACGTCAACCAGCCGCGGTTAGAAGCCAATGATAGGAATTCCAAGGGCCAGCTGAGCTCCGTGGCGGACCTGTTCCCGCAATTCAAGTCGGCGCTCCCATACACCCAGGTGCGGGACTTTGCGTACCCAGAGTTCCATCCGCTCCACTATGGGGCAGTACAGTCCACAACGCTCAGTGACGAAGAGAATGATGAGCCGGATGGGTACGGGGTACCGCCTAATAACTACGGAGACGGTCCGCCCTGGCAGGAGGACGCGGACCTGGCGTCTCCTATCATCAGATCGCATGAGGTGGGAGATAGGATATCAAAGGAGTACGAGTTTTCTGTCGCGAGTGCGGACGAGGTCCACGGCAGGGCCGTGGCATTGTTCGATTTCACGCCGGAAAACGACAACGAGGCGCCGCTGAGGGAGGGCCAGCTCATATGGATCTCGTACCGTCACGGCCAAGGGTGGTTGGTAGCCGAGGATCCAGAGACTGGAGAGACAGGTCTGGTTCCTGAGGAATATGTTATGATGATCACGGGCGAGGAGGCTCGTCAAATTCAGGAACAACAGATGTTGGATCGAGCGGAGGATGGGGAGAAGAAGCAGGCTTCTAATTTAGACAGTGAAGAGGCGACCAACAAAGAGGGAGCGCATAATGAAGGCACGAAGGGTGCCGATAATGATAATGGCCAGGCGCTGGAAGAAGTTTCAAATAATGTCAAGAACTTGAACTTGAATTGATGCGCTCGATAGATCACCCCTCCCCGTATATTTTTATTATTTGTATGATATGTACTCCTTAACCTAATTTTCTTGCTAGTACACCTGATTTCGTTCGGTCATGTTGAAGTTGTGAGCCGCATGCATGAATGTCTCAAAAATGAATAGATCCGTATTACATGTTACCTGTGATATGCCGGGGAGACGTCTATAAAAAGGCCAGATTATCCCAATACTTCTTTGAAGTTGTTAATATTTGCCGTATGAAGCTGCGGTGAATTGTATCGAAAACATCGGTGAGTGAGTATTAAATAATGTACATATCTTCCATCAAATTCAGATAGGTGAGTCAACTATCCTCTATCAAATTCAGATTCTTGAATCAACTAGCTTCATAAAACTCAGATTCTAGAGCTCGTTTATTCCTCCATTTCTTCGTCAAATTCATGCTCAGACTCGGAGTAGTCGCCCTCGGAAACCTCCGGCATACTGTCCCGCTTCTGCCTAGCATCCTCGACCATCTCTGGATCCACCAGCTCCGGCTCACTCTCAGCCAGATGCTCAAGCGAAGTGAACGCCTCCCGAGCGCCCATTGCGTGCCTGTTGGCACTCCGCTCCCTGCCCTCTCGCTTCTCTATGCCATACAAATTGTAATGCGCAAGGCCATTGAGATAGTATGCATCAGGGACCTGGTCGTTTACCCTGTGAATCGCAGTCGTAACGTCAAGAACATCTAGGTACAAATCTATCTCCGTCATGGACTGCGCAAGCCGCACCAAGGAATTCACTTCGTCGTTAGTTGGAATTCCGGCCTGGAATAGTTCCCAGGACTTCTCCAGTGCCTGCTTAGCATCGTCGTCTCGCTGCTGAGAAAGCCTTATCGACCCAAGCACACTCCACGATTCTGGCACGCTCTCATCAATCATCAATGCCTCGGTAATCAGTTTCTCACACTGAGACTCTGCCTCGGGCTCCATGCACAAATCGGTCATCCAGATCTCTATCATTCCGCACAGTGCCTCGCTGGCTTTCCGCCTCAGCATCTTGATGCTCTCTTCCTTCTCTTCTTTGGCCATGGCTCCTCGGAGCCCTTCCAAGCCCTGCTCAAACCACTTCAACCCCGGCTTGTCTCCACTCAGCTGGCCCAACCATAAAAACTTTTCAAGTCCGCCAATTGCCCCGTTCTGGTCCAGTTCAGCAGACCTTGACAATAGTTTATAAGCGGTCTCCGGGTCGCCTAGCTCTAGATGGGCTTCACCGAGAAGCTGAAGCTGCTGGACGTTCTCCTCGTCCAGATTGTTAATCAGAAGGTCCAAGCACTTCTCAAACTCGCTGGCTTCGAACAGAGCCCGCGCCTGTGTAAGAACCTCTGCCATATTATCTCTATTGGATCTGAAAAATATTTTGTGATTATCGAAGACACAAAACGGTATTCAGAATTTTTCACCGCCGCGCGGAGCATCAACCTATTTCGATTACGAGTTATTCACCCGATTTCGATTACGGTATTTACCGATTATCAACATGTCGAATAAAGAAGAACAGGAACAGGAGGTCGAGATCCTACAATCGATTTACCCGGATGAAATAGAGGTGCATTCAGACGTTCGATTCACCGTGCATTTGCGACTAGACACCCCGCAGACTGCTCGTAAGCATTACCTGGCTTTGACCGTGGAGTATCCAGAGGAATATCCAGAGGTTGTCCCCATTCTACAGCTTGAAGATGACGATGGGGAGTTTTTTGGGGATGTAGACGAAGAAGAAGAAGGGGAAGCGGCATTAGAGGACGGGGACGCGGCAAATGATATTCTCTACCTCGCCGACAAGGTTGACCTCGACAAGGAAGACCGGACAGTTCTGCATGCACAGCTCATGGAAGCGGCAGAGGAGAATGTAGGCATGCCCAGCGTATTCACGCTTGTATCTCAGCTGAAGGAGCAGGCCGAAGAACTTTTCGCCGAGAAGATCAAGGTGAAAGAGACAGAGCGCGAGCAAAAGATTCGGGCCCAGGAGGAGAAGGAGCAACAGAAGTTCAAGGGTACCCCAGTGACACCAGAGAGTTTTGCGGCATGGCGTATTAAGTTCAGAGAGGAGTTTGGGCTTGACAAGGACGACAGTTTGACCCAGAAGGATAGGAAACTCACGGGTAAGGAGCTCTTTGAGCAGGGTCTTACCAAAGATGAGGACGAAGAGGAGCTCAATGCCGGAGTTTCGTCATTGGCTGTGTAGGAGGATAATTGTAGTGAAATGATGACGATGATGACCAACTATGATGCCGCTGTTGCATGCGAGGCAAAAGATTGCATATATGCCATACAACCAAAGCTCTAGGTAGAACTAGAAAGCCAACCAAAGCTCTAGATAGAACGAGAAAGCAATAGTAATACGTCTATTCAACCTAATTCAAATTGTATCCTAAGTAACAGTCAATTGGCATCGCTACTGGTAGTTGCCGCGGTTAGGCGTTTTGCACTATGAGTATGTGACTAGAAATAACCTGAGCAGCATAACTACTTTTGCTACGGTCATAAAGCTGTACCGCCTTACCTTTTACGCTTTTTGAGTGGAGGCTCCTGGTTCCGGTTCAAGACTTTTGCAAACTGAGCTGTAATCCGTCGAATAGCAGTGCTATCTGGCTCATCGGTAATTCGAAGTTCACCAATACACAACTCGGGGCCCGTTAAATGTTCTGCTGCGCTCTCGGATATGATCAAAGAACATAGTTCTTCGTCACAACTCAGAAGTATCGTAGACTGGTTCGATATCGATTTGATAGACAACGGAAAATTGCCTCTTGGAAGATGGACAGTAGTTTCGCCAGGTAATTCAAAGCTGTTGATATTGATCGCGATATCGTTGTTCGTGTTTTGGATAAACAGAAGAAGGTGATCAAGCATCTTCTTTTCCAGTAGTCGATCAACAGTCATCGATGTAATTACTGAACCTACCATCTCCAGTTCCTTACGACCTGAAACCGTGATCTTCGCAATTTCGATATGAAGGTTAGTGTAATCGTGCCAGTGCTTTTGGAAAACGTCTAGCGACTTAACGATTCCAAGAGACTTTCCTCTGCTCGAAAAGTCACCATTTCTTAATATCAATGACATTTCCTGAACATGGCGTTACGCTGCCCTATATGCCATCATCACGTCAAGAGGACATCGTTTAGCTTGCTCGGCAATATCTAACTTGAAACTGGCGATTCGAAAATGGAATAGAGAAGAAAGCAAAAAACCTGCATCAAGATTCACTGCAATTGGAGGACGTGAAATGAATCGCCAGACAACGTGGTCAATACAATCCCTTGCCAGTAGGTCAAAGATACGTTCAGCAATATCCCTGTTGCGGATTTCCCCTAGGGTTCGCTCTTCTTCAGTATCAAGTGGGACACGGTACATGTAGTAGCTGTTCGTTCCACTGGCGTACCTCAGCTCGGTAGTCGTGTATTCAATCACTATGCTAGTCCACAAGCTTGTCTCTTTGATAACTTTTGCATCCGGTAAGACAGCGGTCGGTGGAGCAAAATTTTGTGTATCGCAATCAAAAAATTCATTTGCCATTGTGTTCAGATGGGATGAGTAACTGGCCGGAAAGAAATACACTATTTAATTAATGGCGTAGCTTAAGTGATCAATGAACCTCATTTTTAGGTTGGGTGGGGTGCGTTGCCACAAACCGGTGATACATCATTGAAGTAGTGCGGTATCACCTACAGACTGGGGTCAGTATGTATATATAGTTTGGATGCAGCACACGCGGCCAGATCTAAAAGGAAGAGGTGGAATTGAAATGGCTTCTGCGCGATGAATTCCCATCCTCACAAGTAAGGGGAATGGTCAATTGAGGACGCAATTACTGACGACACTGGATTATGGAAAAGGGAACTGGCCATTAATACCGCTATTAAATTATTATACAAAGTTGCCAAATAATACCCTGAGGCGAACTCATGTCAGTTGAGTGACTAATGCATAAGCTGCTCAAGGTTGACAATATTGCCTCGGGAGGCATGACTGACACCGTCAGAATCGCATTTTGTCGGTACCACTCAAGATTGGCTGTAACCTTTGCTTTTGGAACTATCAGGATTATCAGTGGGTAGCTCCATTACCGGTAATTAAATTACCTACCGGTAGAGATTTCAAAATTCCTGTGATTGCGGCATCTTATTCCAGATCCATAATAAAAAATAAACTACCGCTACTAAGAATATGAAAAACTAAGGGTCCGAGCCAATTATCCTTTACTGCCGTTACTCCTTGCAACTCTGGTACTACCAGGTACCGAAATTGGTGGTAGCGAGACAGGCCGTAGGTTTCCTGTCGAATCGCAGATGGCAACCACACAATTCTATCAGGAGCAACAAATACCAATTGGAAATACAACTAACAAGCCTGCCGACTTACCAAATCCGCCAATATAACTAAATAGTCCCCTCAATAGCCATTATAGCATGGACGGGTAAGTTATCACAGGCGTACACTTCAGAACGTCCCCGCGCAGCCCCCAGTCCGACAATCCCAACCCCCCTTAATCGAACGAACATTGGAATCACCGTCCAATTGACGACGCCCTTGTAGCTAAACCATGGAAGGAGTGTTCTTCAACGTGAACTTGTGAGTATTTCATATTTTTGGCAAATTACAGAAATAGGCTAACTTTATGCAGCGGGTACGTCGAGGGATTGGTCCGGGGATATCGGGCCGGCCTGCTGACCGGTCACCAATACGCCAACCTGACCCAGGCCGACAGTCTGGACGATCTCAAGCTGGCGCTCCAAGCGACCGAGTACGGTGGGTTCCTGGCGAATGTCCCATCTCCACTGTCGACTTCAATCATCCAGCAGAAGGCCGCAGATAAGCTCATCCAAGAGTTCACCTACATTAGAGAGCAGGCGGTGGAACCACTGTCCACATTCATGGACTACATCACCTACGGGTACATGATCGACAACATTGTTCTGATTATCACAGGAACGATCCACGAGCGGGACATGGACGAAATTCAGCAGCGATTGCATCCTCTGGGCAAGTTTGAGACGCTCAATGCGCTCAAGACGGCGACGGATATTGAAAGTCTGTACGAAATGGTTCTCATTGACACCCCATTGGCGCCATATTTCAAGGGCTGTCTTTCTGCGGAGACTCTGGATGACGAGAACATTGAAATCATCCGAAATAAACTATACAAGGCATACCTCGAGGACTTTTACCGGTTCTGCCAGACTCTACCTGCTCCCTCGAGTGAGATCATGGCCCGGCTGCTCGAGTTTGAGGGAGACCGGCGAACTATTAACATCAGTCTCAATTCCATTGGTACTGACCTGTCGCGGGACCAGAAGCAGTCTCTGTTCCCGGAACTGGGGGCGCTGTATACTCTCAGTGCCCAGCGACAGCTCTCTGCTGCGGAGGATGTTGAGTTTGTTAAGAGTGTTGTAGAGTCTCTGGGCAGTGGTACCTGGCTGGGGAAGATTTTTGATACTGGAGGAGGGCACAAGTCGGTTGAGGACCACTTTTATGCGCACGAGATGGAGCTGTGCAAGATGGCTTTCACTCAGCAGTTCACTTACTCGACCATCTGGGCATGGATGAGGGCGAGGGAGCAGGAGGTGCGAAACATTACCTGGATCGCCGAATGCATTGCTCAGAATCAGAAGGAGCGCATCGACAACTACATTAGCGTCTTCTAACTACCAACCTAGTTTTGTTGAACATAGAGAAATATACGATGCTTTGTTCAAATAAGTGGTAGCATCCTGTTCAATGTACAAAAAAGATTTATACGGTATCCTACTTCAATTCAACCAACAACGATTGTTACTGTGCTATGTCGATCCTGTCAAGAATGGCCAATATCAAGAATTTATTGAATGAATACTACCTGGTAGATTCAGGAGTCTAAGGAATACTCAATCGCATATTTTTGGTGCCGCATGCGGCTGATGAGCCGCACGAGACTCAATGTCTAACTGCTGGTAATAGACACTTAGTTGGTAGTACCCCAATATATGTGCAATAATTCAGCAAAAAGCCAATCCTACTGTAGTAGTTTAACCCTGATTCAGGAGGCCACTTCGCCTTTTTAAGAAGGGGGGTTTGGGGGGTCTCCCCCCAACTACGGGGTCTGGGGCAGAGCCCCAGGAGGG
Organism: Blastobotrys vanleenenianus; assembly: GCF_965637985.1. NCBI lineage: Eukaryota > Fungi > Ascomycota > Dipodascomycetes > Dipodascales > Trichomonascaceae > Blastobotrys > Blastobotrys vanleenenianus. The sequence continues at coordinate 177,682 of NW_027481866.1, read as the reverse complement.
TGTCGACTTCAGAGTGCACAGGGGGTGAAGATTCAAATATCGTAATATATAAATACAAAAAGGTCATAAACTCGTTAAAAAATATTAATTTTTGTCATGCAAAGCAGACACTGCGGCATTGGCTGATGTCAAACGACTTGAGCCCCATGCATGCCATGAGAATAGCATCGACCCCGGAGCGCGTCACACGAATGCATCCGCGGACGGAGAGCTCCTCGAGATGAAACATATGGAGCGCGACCATATTCAGCGACTGATCGCTGACGGCGGAGCCGCAGTACCCCATGTTGAGGCGCCTCAGCGACGGGCACCCCAGACTCAGAACCTGCACAGCGACATCAGAGAGCGCGCAGCAGAACGAAATATTAAGCGAATGCAGGTTCTTTGCTGCGCCGGCCAAAGCGATGATCGATCGATCGGTGAGGAAAGTGCAGTCCGTCAGATTGACGCTGCGGAGGTTAGGGAACTGCCGCAGCGACCAATAGGAGAACCCCTGGTCCGTGACAGCCGTGCACCGCGTGAGATCGAGCTCCTCGAGGCGGTCCGACGCGTACATGGCGAGCTGGTACATACTTCTGTCGGACACGTGCTTGCAGTACGCCAGCGAAAGCCGCTTGAGTCGCGGACACCCGATGATGGCGTTACTGTTGGGCACCGTCCACCCAATAAGCCGCATTACTGTGTCGTCGTTGACCCGGCGACAGTTGGACAGATCGAGTTCCTCGAGGCATGCGCCCACGGTGCCATTGGTAAGCTCGAGGATTGCCTGGCTGCTGACGTTCCACACCGATTTCATGCGCAAGGTGCGGATCCGTGCATGCTCCAGGGATCGCACCAGCCCAAGAAAGCCGTAGTCCGTCAGGTGGAAGCAGTTGGAGATGTCTACGCGGATCGGGCGTGAGCCAGCAAATCGCGCAATCGCTTGCATATTCTTGTCCGTGATAAGGGTATTGTACGGAGTCAAGTCGAGGTCCGTCACGAGGCTCGAGTCGGTAGACAGAAGGTGGTTCCAATGGGTACAAGTGCGTCGTAGCGACATTAGGGACGGTAGGTCGAGGTGGGCGAAGATCTTGAGCAGAATGACATCAGGTAATGGGCCCACTTTGAACAGCGTAGGTCGCCGCCTATTACTAGAGTTGTCTTTTTTAGTGGCCCCACAATCATAGCCCTCGTCTTCTTCAGACAGCTCTTCTTCTTGTGTACGCAGTTTCTTGGCCTGGGGCTCCTCTGGCGACGAGGGAAGCGACTCGGGGGACAGAGGTGCAACCTCCAGCGCTCGCTTGTTGTTTGGAGAGTGACAGCACATGTCATCTGCTATCAGCGCTCCATAGCCCCGGCAGTCTATAGCCGCTTGGTTATTATTATGCGGTTCATCCCCAAGAGCCAGCGGCAGAAGCGGTGCCGAAGCTCTGCGACCACGCTTCATGGTGAACGGCTCCCGTGAGATGGCGAGCTGCTCAATTTGAGTCTGAAGGTCAACATACTTGCGGCAGAGGTAGTTGAGGGCATCAAAGGTCAAGACAAGCATCGTAGCCGGGGTTAGCGCCCGCACAGAGTAGTTGTGAGTAGAACAAATGCCTAGAAATGGGCCCTCGCCCACCATTGACCCACTAGGCAGAATAAATCGTGAGTTATTTGTTGGTGTCGATGATGATGATGATGATGATGGGTTAGCGTCATCATCCCCAGAGATGAGCTCGACAACGCCGCTGGCAACGAAGTAAACTTCTCCAGAGGCCGGATCACCGCACGACACAATAGAGCCTTGTCGATCAAACAGCTGAATGTCGACTATGCGGTTCTCGGCTAGGTTGTAACGCTCGGATGTCGGCAATGTATTGAGTAATGGTGCGGCTTCAATGAGATCCCGCAGTTCCGCATCCGTCAACGGCGCCCGTTCCTGTGATTGCTCCAAAACATCATGAGTCTGTCTTAAAAGCTGTTGCTGCTGCTGTTTCTGCCGCTCATGACGGCGTTTGCAGCCCTCCTTGAGCTCTTTGAGTTCTTTGAGCCGTTCTTGGGCCTTGTCACGAATCTCCTTATCGATTGTTGGATAGTCAGGTAGCACCAGCCGCAGAGTCTCGGCACTTAAACTCAGAACAAGACATTTGGTACGGGCTATGACAGATGCCGTCCGGGGGCGGTCAAAGAGCACTCCAATTTCCCCAAAGTATGCTCCGGGAGTTAGTTCAGCGTACAGGCTTTCGCCGTCGCGCGATGTGATGCCCACGGTGCCTTTTACGAGCCAGTACATGGCTTTGGCCTCTTGGCCTTCCACTGAGATGTACTCCTGCGGCGAAATCGTCAGCTGTTTGAGCTTCGAGGCAATTGCCAGCAAAAACGACTCGGGTGCTGACTTGAACAGCGAACACTCGCGTATGAAGTCGAGAATTTTCGGCGGGACATTAGGCGCTATCGAGTATATCTCTTTATAATCGTCTTTTTTAGTCGTCAAGTTTATCTCTTTCAAATATTCGCCATTCTTCGTTATCTCGTTAGAATATTCGCCGTTCTTCGTTATCTCTTTATAATCTTCGTCGTTCTTCGTCGTCATCGTTGTCAAGGTTATTACGCTACTTTTTAAAGACAAAGGTGGTGGCGATATCGCCTGCGGGCCCTCGATTGTCATCTTCGAAAGTGGAGATGGTTTATACGGGTAATGATAGCAGCGTCGTCGTCGTCCCTTTAACGTTGTCGTATGAGTATGTTGGTGATATCGCCCTCTTATTCTGCTACTCGAATGAAAGCACCGGGTGCACATTTCCAGTTCCTTCTTGTCTACAGGAACTGTCTTCCGCGACACTCTAGATCGTGTGTGTCGAGTCCTTTTTATATATGGTATACCACCCACAAATAAATGCAGACGTAGTAAACGGCGTTAAAGTTGATGGGTCCAAGCCTTCCCTGCCTCCCCAAAAAATAAAATACACCGGGTAGATCCAAAGGTATCTCTTCTATTTCCCCTCCCTCAAAAATAATACAGAAATCAAGGCGCCAGCAACAAACAACCCAGGGAAAACGTGAGAAAATAAAAAAAATTAAAAAGAAGATCGAGAGCTGCTGCGTGGGCCGGTATATGAAGGAGAGAGAGAGCGGAAGAGAGAAAAGTGGGTGTCGAATAATAATAAGAAAAGAGAGTCACTTTAAGCCTGCGTGTATGTGGGTGTGGGCACAATGCGTTGAGAGAAAGTCGTTCCAGAATCTATTAATACATTGTGCGTGGATAAGAAAGTTCGGGGAATACACACAATGTTGGGTTCACAATTCAACGCATTATACCCTTTCCTCTCTCTTCTCAATCTGGGTTTTGAATCATAAAACCGAGACCGTTGGCCCACTTCCATTCGCTCCAATGAATAAGCTCTGTCGAACCTCGCCCTTTTTTTCTGGAACCGCAGCACGGAAGAAAATATGGATCAACCATGCACGCACGCTCTCACACACACTTTCGCTCACAAAGGGAAAAGATGGTCCCCCCGGGGAGGGGGGGAAGGCGCGGACCCAGACTACCGCACAGCGTGGTATGGTGCGCTGGGTTGTGCATGGCATATGGTCGTTTCTCTCATGCGCGGAATCCGCTTTGACGCATTCTCTGGCCACGATCCTCGCCTAATTCCATGCATGGCTCTGAGACCGACGATTTGCTGCCGCCCTCCCGCCCCTGACGGGAAATCAAGTCATGGATCTCCCTCATTACAGTAGGGGCGAGGGGAGAGTCAAGCACGCTGCCACACACCCGCACTACACATATGATGTCACCCCCCTCCCCACGGCCGGCATATCGGGATGAAATAAATGCCTCACACGCGTAGTTTTGGGCACGGATCCCTTTTCCCCTTACCACACTAACCAAGTTAGGCAGTACAGTAGTACAGTGTAGTAAAGGAAGGCTGTACGTAAATGAAGTTAGTAATGAAATCTCATGCATGATAGAGGACTTCTTTGCTCTCAGTGGAGTTTACGGGTTTAAACTGCCCCTCCCCTTTAGATATGCAGTTTAACTTACCCAGTTTAAATTGATGATAGGTACCCATGGCGGAGAAATCTACCACTAGCCGAGAACGAGGGGCTCACATTTTGCCTCTCTGGGACTGAGATTCTACTGTTCTACTGGAATAGTGTGTATACGTACATATCCGCCTTGACGCAGAAATCATCCAATTCGAGGAACGCCTACGCCCGCAGCTAAAATGCATAGAAGACCAATATCCCCACAGAAATTACAACCTACATACATTTGTTCATTTGAATACAATGCATAGCCAAATACTGATGCAGTTGAACGACTGCAGAACCTTGTTTATTTATACACGAATTAAGCGCCCGGCAGCTTGCGCGGGCACCGTGGCGCGCGGCGGCGCGCGGCTCATGCGGCGTTGTTGCCACCTGACAACAAAGGAAACCCGAAAAAGCTGCTCTCCACACGCCAAGCATTGGCGTGAAATGCACCTTTGAATCATTTCTTACAATTCAGTACACTACGACATCTAGTACTATTGTACTGTTAGCATCATGGGAATTGGCCCCCGATTTTGATACAATTGAGTCACGCGGGATATGAAAAGAAATGCGCGTGCGCAGGCGAGGAATGAGCCGCGTAACGGCGCTGCAGGGACATGTTCAATGCGGTGTAACGCGAGACACACTAGCACGTTATAAAAGAGGAGCGGTTTTATTTCGTCTGGGTTCACTCCAACACTAAATAAATAAACAAATAAATTTATATGAAACAGGAATAAACGGTTCGAAATGTACCATGAGTCGCAGCTTAGGGTTCTGATCTCTCCAGGGGCGTACGCTGAGGAATGCGAGTTCGAGTGGAAGAAAAAGGGGAAGTTCAATCCTGTGGACCCGCCGCCTGAACAGTTTGACCGCAAGCCACCGCATAGATTCACCTATAAGAGTTTCCAACCTACTGCAATTTATGCCAAAAGCGACGAGCTATGGAGGTACGGCTTGCTTCCGCTTTATCCGGTAGAGCTGGAGGACCATGAGGTGCATCTGGAAGACTGGAAGCGGTTCGTAGAAGACGTGACTTACGTTCAAGGGAGGTTGGGATGGCGCGGTAAAGCGTCTTACCTGGGCCTGGGGCTTGGCGGAGATAACGCATATGCGGGCTATTTGATTTACCTATACTTCAGGAAGAAGGCCGGTAAGCACACTATTAGCAGTGCGAAGGATCTGGTTGAGCTGTGGAACGAGTTGTTCTTTAACCCGCGTGGTGTAAACATCACCTTTCAGACGCCAAAGGATATTGAAGAGCATATCCAGGGAGACGAGGAGGATGATGCGCCTTCATTGAAGCGGAAGAAAAAGCTGGTGTACTACATGGGCCAGCGAAAGATCCCTAAGGAACGATGCAGGTTTTTGATTACTCCGTGTTACCACCACCATCATTTGGAGAACTCTCCACCTCCTTACTCGGATGATAGCGTCACTTTGCAGCAACCATCCAACCGATCTCCTTTCTCTGATATCCATGCTTATGAAGAGGAAGAGACTTTGATCTAGTATTACAACTTTGTTAATCTTCTTTTCTTATCTACTGACCTGTAATCAACTATATACGTTAGGAGTAGAAGTTAGGGTACAATCGATTTTATTTGAAAGTGAATGAGTTGGTCCGAACCCCCTTAAAGTACGCTCACCAATTCAATTGCGAATAGTTGCTCTAGTGCAGTAGTATACCGAATTCATTATGGATCTTTTTAAATGGTCTTGGCCGTAGGGATATTTAATCCTTTCCTTAGTGGCCACAACCCCGACGCGAAGCGTCGCTACGGGGGGTTTGGGGGGCTGAGCCCCCCAAGTACGTTCACCAGTGCAATTGCTTAGTCCATATTAGAACGATTCATAACGATTGGTCATCTCCAGCTGATTTTGGCGGTCCAGCAAAAGCTGGTAACCTCATTAACAGAATTATGCTTAGTCATCACCGTGTCAGCCATTTAGCGACAAACACCAAAAGGTTTTCAATGAACGCGAAACACCACCAACCGCGTTTCGTTTCAGTTATTCTGGATAATGAGCGACTCTCTGTCGTTCCAATGTCGATAGCGAGCCAGCTTACCAAGTTTGAGGCTGGTAGCAACGAGTGTAACAAGATCTATAATGAGAATCTGGCGAAACAAGTCGAGGATGAGCCGGAAGTAGTGAAGAGACGTAAACGACCGTCAGACTCTCCAGCAGTGGGCGAGGCTCCGCCTCACTACGACCCGAAAAGTGTAAAGAACAAACGCCTGGCAAAGGTGGCAGAGCGAGTAGTCGGCAAGCGGCGCACGCGGCGAAAGGTTGCTCCCGAGGCGGTTGTAATTAGTCCTGAAAGGGCCATTCAGCGGATCAAAAGAGCCGTTATAGTTCCAGAACCGCCTAATATGTGCCAAGAGCACTTTAGAGGGTACCTGAGTACAACCGGACAAGTAGAGAAGCGGAGTCTGTGGGATCTTTCATGTATGGTTCCGGAACTCACTTCACAAGAAGTCATGATGCTACATGATGTCGATTTTGATTTGGCTATGTTTGATAAAGCAGTACTCGATGTGCCTGTTGAAAAAGAGGATCAATGCACTTTACCACAATCTTCTCCTATTGTCTTGGTCATGAAACCTAAGGTAAAAGGGGACTCCAAACCAACAAGCGTTGAAATGACAGACGGCAAGCAGAGAGTTGATGCCGAGGAAATAGGCACTTCAATGGTCTATGAAGACGATATGCTGTCAAGCGTGTGTGAAATCCCAGAAACGCCGAATCAGATGTATGAGGATATCGACGAAAGTGACGTGACCTACGAGAGCTGTGTCGAGTCGCCAACCACAGTTCCTCCTGATTATGTTGATTTTGAGCATCTTATTGAAATTCCGCAGTCCCCGTATGTTGTCGACTTTGAATTATTTGATATCCACGCCTCAGCATAAACCCATTAAGGACGTTCTAGATTTTTGCATACCCTTATTTATTTGGCAATGATGCCGTAACTCCTCACTAACCACCCATGACAATTAATTACCTATAACTGTTGCTTTTCCATCTCCGATGGGGGGTCTGGGGGCCCCCAGCTACGGGAGCTCGAGGGCTGGTCCTCGAATACACATTGCGCCTACTGTAATTGGGGGACCAGTCCCCCAAACCCCCTGAGGCTCCGCTACGCGGAGATTTTGGGCTGTAACGGGGATAGTGTCTTGCTTTGTTGCAGAAGTTTTGTTACAAGTTGGGAGATTGTTAATACGGCGTTACCAAAAGTTTGTTACATTGTAACGAAAAGGTTGTGATCTTGTAGCCAGAGAGAAGGAACGGGGGTCTGGGGGCTGGCCCCCAGCTACGGGAGCTCGAGGGCTGGCCCTCGAATGTACCCCAGGACCCAATTGGGTTGTTGAGTGTCGGCTAAGAGCGGCTACGGAGTATTTCGCCCTGCATGAAGAGGATACCGCGGCCTTTAAATGGGTCTAGAGTTGTTTGACTAGATAGAATATTGACTAAGGCCTTTGGCACCTTGGCAATTGAAGCAATTGAACGAGCAGAAACTTTCAATCAACAAAAAATAACGAGAGAAGTCGGCTTGGCAAAAACATTTACCGGTTTAAATACGAATTCAAAAATAAAAATGTTACCTAATATTTAGAGCTCGCCAGAGTCAGTGATGGTGATTCGGGCCTTGGTGGCACCGGTTCGGGAGCCAAGAGCCTCAATCTTCTTGACAATGTCCATACCATTGGTGACCTCGCCGAAAACAACGTGTCGGCCGTCCAACCATGGGCATGGCACGGTGGTGACGAAGAACTGGGAGCCGTTGGTGTTTGGACCAGCGTTGGCCATGGAAAGAAGACCTGGTCGGTCGTGCTTCTTGGCGAAGTTCTCGTCAGCGAATCGCTCGCCGTAGATAGATCGGCCACCGGTACCTGGCTTCTAGTTAGCAACCATAAAAAATTTTTGTCGTTGGTTCAATTGGAAAACATACCGTTGTGGTTGGTGAAGTCACCACCCTGGAGCATGAACTCTGGGATAACTCGGTGGAAGATCGAGTCCTTGTAGCCGTAGCCCTTCTCGCCAGTACAGAGGGCTCGGAAGTTCTCAGCGGTCTTTGGAACAACGTCGTCGTAGAGCTGGAACTCAATTCGGCCCAACTTGTTGCCTTGAGAGTTCAGTTAGCATTTTCTCGGGATAATAAAATATCAATTGGCAAACATACCGTCAACAGCAGTCTCGAAGAACACCTTGTTACCCATTGTGATATATCTCTTGTCTTTTCAGAAAAGGTTTTGAAAGAAAACAAAAGTTTCTGATGCAGTCGCTCGTCCTTTTATATCCGGGATAGAAGGTCCTCGAAGCCCTTTTGGGGGGAGGGACGGCGTCCCTATTTGGTTTCGCGATGGTCCCATTTAGGGACCTGAGTCAAACGTCCCACGCGGGCGCTCGCACTCCACACACCACAGCCCACCCGGTTTACAGTCCATTTACATGGGCCAATTAGTGGGTTATGTTTGTTAGTTGGTGGGGATGCATGTTGTTGTAATGTCGGGCTTGCATTGGCTGCATTTTTAGAGAGAATAGTTGGGCAATTGCTGTGGATATACATAGGGCCGCATATCACTTTTTCATGGCTTGTTGAGTGGTGGTGCGTTCGCTAGACGCACAACGTCATTGGGCAGAAAGGCAAAAAAAAGTCCCAACGTTGCCCGATCGGGCACCCGCCAGCTTTGTTTGTCGGGCAAGCCGCAGGTTGTCTTGGTAACCACAAGCGGTTAATTACCAAAGTGGCGCAAATCGTGCGAGTTTTTAACACTGTTAGCCGTAGGTTAATTAGGTTAACATATACATTATTATTATATGACACATGGAATGGTATAACTGGAAGCTGGTTACAATAGTTACTTTGCCATATAAATATCACAATACACGTGTAGCAATGTGAAAAAGGTTGAGTGAGTGCGGTGTCTCTTGTTTCGTTGTAGCTCAATTGGGGGAGGGGAGGCGTCTAAGGGAGCCGCAAGTTATGCGGCTTATTTCGCTTGCGCAAGCGTTGGGAGTTTTGTCTGACAAAAACAAAAATTCGTCCCTGCGCAAGCGTTGGGAGTTTCGACAAAAACAAAAAAAAAAAGAGTGCGGCAAGAAGCGGCAGCACATATTGGAATCTGCACACGTCAGCTCTCTCCCTACCAAAACCCATAACTCGACAGCCGTCAAACCCGGGGGGTGGACCACACATTAAACACATACGGAACTGGTGGTAATACGGAGAGATGGACAACTTGCAAAAGAAGCTGGCGAATATCTCGCTTTACGACGTGAAAGCGTATGTTCGAAAGGCCCAAAATGGTACGTCTTAGCTAAAAAAATAACCACACGTGATGAAATAGCTAACAGGGGGGCATAGTGGTCATGAACTACACGGAAATGGAGGCCAAAGTACGTGAAGCTACGAATAACGAGCCCTGGGGAGCCAGTAGCACTCTGATGCAGGTATGAATACCCCGAAAAAAATCCTTTAAACCCGCAAAACTAACCCAATAAATCAACAGGAAATCGCCAATGGAACCAATTCATAGTATGTGGAGACCCACCCATTACAACTAAAAAACTAACTCAATTGGTTAGCTCCCACTTCCACGAAATCATGCCCATGATTTACAAGCGGTTCACTGAAAAGTCGGCCGAGGAATGGCGACAAATCTACAAGGCACTCCAGCTGCTGGAATTCCTGGTCAAGAACGGAAGCGAGCGAGTTGTCGACTACGCGCGTTCCCACCAGGCCGTAATTGATATGCTCAAGCATTTCCACTACATTGATGCCAATGGCAAAGACCAGGGTATCAACATTCGCAACCGAGCCAAGGAATTGACCGAACTGCTCGAAGACGTGAGCAAGATCAGAACCGAGCGCAAAAAGGCCCGTGCAAACAAGACCAAGTACCAAGGAATGGGCAATGTAGGGTTTGATGATGAAGACCATTACGGTGGGTTTGGTAACGAGAGCTTGGAGTTTGGAGCCGGCGGGTACAAGGGCCGTGTGTTTGGAGATGGCGGAGGCTTCAATGGATCCAACTACTCGGGTCCTGGGTACTCCAATGACGATGAGTTTGAGGAATATCACATTGACGATGAGGACGAAGAAGACCGTCGTACTCCACCACGGGCGGCTGCATCCACTTCTTCTGCGCCTGTCCCACCTCGCAAGGCCGAGCCGGTAAAAGACATTATTTCGTTTGACGATGATGATGAATTTGGAGAGCCCCAGGCGGCGCCTCCGCCTCCACAAGCCCAGAAACCCGTTTCCGCTGCTCCAGCTGATGACGATGATGAGTTTGACGACTTCCAGAGCGCAACTCCCACAACAACCCAGCCAGCGTCGACAAAGGACCAGATTACTAGTCTGTTTAGCCAACCACCATCGTTCCAGCAGCCACAACAACAACAACAGCGGCAGCAGCCAATGGCAGCAGCTGCGCCTCTGGCAGGATTTAACGCCGGTGCCAGTAATACCCGCGGGTTCTCGGCTGCTAAGCCATCGCAGCCACAGCAGCCAGCCAAGAAGAGCGGCGATGCGTTTAGCTCGCTGTGGTCTTCTGCTGCATCGACTTCGTCTACTGCGGCTGCAAAGCCGAAAGTCGATTCTAGCAAAGCGAGCCTCTCTTCCCTCGCTCAGCAGAAGAACGAGCAGAGCATGTGGGGGGCTTCTTCTGGTTCCCAGCAACAGGGGTCTAGTTCCAACGTAGACGATTTGTTGTCTTTCTAGTCACATAAAATCACATTTTGGTTGACAAATTATTCTCCGCGTAGCGGAGCCCCAGGGGGTTTGGGGGACTGGTCCCCCAATTACACTAGGCGCAATGTGTATTCGAGGGCCAGCCCTCGAGCTCCCGTAGCTCCGCTTCGCGGAGGGATCCATCTCTGTACAAACCCGATGTTCTCCGCGCAGCGGAGCTACAGAGGGGGATTGGGGGGAGAGTAATAACGTGCAGTGGTTAGTGATGCTTGCCGAGGGTGTAATGTCAACGTCTAGCAGCGCAACGAACGTCACAGAGGTCAACTGAAATGAGTGCAACTCAGGCTATCATGCTGGAGGTTTGTAAAATAATAGTATTGACGTATGATTATGAGTACATAACAAGCTTGAACAAGTTAAAAATTAGTCGTCTCCTACTTTGTAAGTCATCACGCCGCATTCGGCCCTCGTCGCCTGCTCCTGGTTGCCAAACCATTTAGTTGACCATGCTTCACTACCACAGCCGCTACACAGACCTCATCTGACGAACTCAACCCTCGAAGACTAGAATTGATCCAAATTTTCATGGGCTAATTTAGGTGTTACCATTGGCAGACTATAAGCAGTATGATCAATATGCATGGTACTGTCCATATGATCATATAAACTGCAGAGACACACAAAGCTTCGTCTTCGCGGCTTTGCTTCCTACTTATTTCCTGCATATTGTACTGGAGTTGTTGAACTGCCTAGTAATATAGTAGTATAACAATGATAATGCGGTGCTCAAGTGGTCGACGAATCAGACTCTTGGTCCAATTCGATAGTAAATGTTTAAAAATAGAAAGATATGAAAGCAAATTTCGAAACTGGAGAAAGAAACAAAGTTAAACTAGCGGGGATACGCGGAGTCTATGGGATCCATTGATATGTGGCTCCGGTTATTAAAAAAAGCCAATCAAATAATTGCGCAGTCAACTCTATCTGACGAGGAACAATAATATTCTACTGTAATTAAAGTCAGTTCTCTAGAGACGAAAGGACAAATTTAACAAATCTAATTATATAAGTTACCAAACATGGCGACACATGGGGTTGACTTAGGCGACGTCTAAATAGGCTTGTTTCCTCTAATGGATACAAGATATACCGGTACCTTCTAATCTTCATCTTACTCTTGTAAAAAAGTAATACCAGTAATGGTTAGTGAATAATGCATTTTGAAGGCGAGGAAGGCCAATGACGTATTAGGCGAGACTTTGCTGTTGCCAGAGGAATCACAAGGTCTATCGCTTCTTTCTTGCCTATTGACTGCCAATGTCGCTCTGATTTATTCCATCGCCAGGCCGCCTTTCCGTAGTCGCCGGGAAGAGATGGTTTTGCAGTTAAATACTTTTGGTCAAATACCAGTGCCGCTCACCTCATCAGAATTGATCTTCGACGTTGATTCGCGTTCTTATATTTTTAGGACCTATGATACTACAGGTAACACGTTACTAGATAAACATGCGTTAACATATGCCTAGGAAAATGTATGTCCACTTCCGGCTCTACGCTACATATGGGTCGTAACATAATGCTGAATGAATTCCAGAGCAATATTTATCGCTCCAGGTCCATGAGTTACAGCTGATTGCAAAATGGACTTTTTGTATTTCCTAGTAGCTAACTGCACTTATGGATCGAGTTTCCCTGTCTGGAAGTCTGTCGTCGGTAGACTTACCTCAGTCTTCTCATACTCGCCGTGAGCATTCCCAAGATGGACCACGCGGATAGGCACTTCTGCCACAGGCAACGCACCATGTACGTAAGCAAGTGTAAAAGTTATTGCTGCAGATACTGCACAGGCCGAAAATGGCTGTGGTCGTACGTTCGGACCAAAACGATTTCCCATGACCCATGAAGTGCAAATGGCCGCGGATACGCCTCCACACATACCCATGGCGTGACATGTAACTGAACCAAGAGGCCCGATGAGTTCCTTAGGTATTGCGTAGCTTAGGCCCCAAGAGAGCGTGGAGCTTGCAAAAAGGAATGCACCGAACAATCGAATGAATAGCATACCGGTAGTGAACTATTATACTTGGTTAGTCAGATGGCTTTTTAAATCACTCTCTTGCGTACCACTCTTACACAATTCACAGCTGGGAAATTGCTTGAAGGTTTGAAGAAAGCAAACAAAAAAGAGCGACCTGGGCAAACTAGATCATTTTATAGTCAAGCGCAGATGAGGCTCGTCGGCTAAATAGTGAAATGTGACAGGTACTTGGGTCCACAAATTGATATGTCGCTTTCCTCCTCCCCGTACCCATCCATGGATAACCATGATAGGACAGCTTTCTTGATTAGAGGCAAGTTGACTGGACAAAAAGCACGATATACTGCCAGAGCTCTTGCTATTCCAGTACTGTGACAACTGTGCCTGTGGACAATACTTTTCAAAAGCAGGCGATGTTGATTGATACGCCGATCCATTTAAATGGGACCCGGAAATGCCGCGAGTGGGGATGGTTAGAAAAAAATCTGTCATATCATTGCAACGGCTTATTGACCCCCTTCTTACATGGGGTAAGCAACATTTGACCAGTCGAAACTCCCGGAGAATAAAAGTCAACACGACAGAGATAGCCACGATGGATTCTAGTCATTGCCTATTCTATAGCTTTTAAATATCCGATGGAAACGTTGCTGGAGATTCCAAGTGTTCATCTAAGAAATTCGGCTAAGATGGCGTTTTTTTCCTTCGTCTCAGCCGTGTTCTCAGGAGTCCATCGCCACTCCCGGGATCGCTGCATTGTTTCAGAGTTACTGCAGCACTCTTTGGACACGGAAGTTGCAGATCATCCAAGACAATCCAAAAGACTGGATTATTCTTGTGGTAGACTCCCCACTTTCAACGTGAAAGCAGCACATGTTATCCGCGTGCTGGGTTTGCTTATATCCACTGCATGCCTCCTATACTCGGTGAAGCCGTAGATGTACCAGCTTGGGAGTGGCCAGGCAGACAGGTCAAATCGCGTGTGCGGACATAACACTGTTGAGATGTGCTGGGTGAGGGGAAAGCTATCGCTCTGATAGCATATTGCTCATTCGTAACAACTTGCAGGTTTCTCAGCAAAGAACAGGACTACCGGTAATGTGTCTGTAGATCGGAGATCGGAGCTTCTACATCCAGCCTACTATGTAGGACCGTAACAGGGTAAATTAGGCCTCACCTACTTTGTAACCCACCACTTAATTGACCTTGTGCCACGCAATTCGCAGCCACTACAGAGCCCTCACCTGATGGACTTGGGTTTCTAAGACTGGAATTGATCCCACATTCGCGGCTTTAGGCGGCGTGTTACCACATACAGGCTAAAACCAATATAAGCCATATGAATGGCACCACCGTCAGGACCATACAAACTGTGAAGTCACTGATACTTTTTTCTACACGGTTTGATCTCCTACCCCTTTCCTGCATGTTGTACTCTGGTCGTGGGCTGCCTACTACCGGTAATCGTAGTACTAACAATGACAATGGGGTGCTCAAGTGAAGGACGGGTTATTGCACTTATCTGGCTCTTGGTCCAGCCAGTTTTGATAGCAAGCTTGCGCCTATTTTGCTGGCCGCTTATTAAGTCAACCCTGTCTGTCTTCATATTTAGTAACTTTTATAATTATCCATCAACCTTAACTAACCGTTACTTAGATTACATTGTAGTTAGATCATTCCCTTTGCGTCTAGTCAACCAAACGTAACCAAGAAGAATATTACCAGACATAGCTTAACTACAGTTAACAGTATAATCATTTGATTGACTTTGTTATTTTTAGCACCGGCACATTTCAATGGATATCATTGACACCGCACAGACTTTATTTCACTGAACTTGAAAGACGAGGAATATGGTAGTGGATTCCAGGTTAAACGAGCTGATTTATCGATAGTTGCTGCCATATGCTTAATCACCTAATTTTTCCACCAGCTATGCCTGCTAAGCATATATTGTGAAAGCTGGTTATCATAACGAGTACTCTTTCGTGCAATACGTAACGATGAGTGTGCACAATAATGCCCCAAAGATCGTACTCATCTGGACGCAATACATGCTACACTCGCTAAACCAGTCGCACCCTCTGCTCTCCTCCTCTCTCATAGAAGTCTGTTGCTCTAAATCGTTCATTGGTTGGTGTTTTCTTTTTCCAATAGCAATGATCAATTAATGGGTATTGTAAAGATGAAACGGGGATACCTTATTTATGTAGTGATTCTCGGTGGTCTAATCGAATTTAAATTACATACGTAGAACCAAAGCGCCTATCCGTCGCACCCGTACTGAAACCGCTACAGCTTCTAAAGCTCTGGATCATGTCTAGACCTACTCCAAAACCGAGCGGACGCAGCTCACGTAGGAGGCTGACGAATATCTGAGCCAGAGGCTCCGCTGAATCATCCACATAGTCGCCATATCCGCCCTTGCGTTTCCGCTTTCAGGGCCATACGCTCCAAGCAAGGCGGATTACATCTCGTGGGTCCAGCTAGATGCCCAATAACTTAGCCTCCTTATCGCCTAGTACTCAATCCCATTTGATATGTAAATGGCTGTTGTCGCCCCTCCCTGCTCCTTATTCTCTCTGTCAAAATGCACGAAAAATCAAGCTTGTCCTCGTAGTCGATGGTCGCGTAACTGAGCTCAGCCGACTCATCACAGACCAATAACAATACACTGTAATCCATTTAAATGATACCGCCTCTGTAAACTGTCAGTATTATTGCAGCAAAACGAATGCAGAAATGAAAGAAACAGAGTAAGTTAAAAGTCTCAGTTTTTTTATATATCAGAATCATTTTTTTAGTTAACCGTGCATTTTCTATTTCATATTCGAACCGATCTTCAAAACATAATGCATTAACAACCTTTGATGTGTCGTCTAAATTCCACAAGACTATTTCATTGTTACCTTCTCTTATCGAGTATTCTACTCTTTTTTTTCACAGCAGACAATTGTGAACCTATCAGTGTATGTTGTCTTTCCTCCGTACGATAATCCTGTTATTACCGACTTCAGTGGGTGATGTCCCTCACTTTTCCCGACGGCCAATCTTGCCTGCGAAACCAATCGACTGGCCCTTCTGCGCTACTGCTGATAAGGCAACCGTCGACGTCATGGTTGCCGCGCATCCCACGCCTGATGACAGTCCAGTTCCTGGGATAACGGCTAACCCCATGCTCCATGAAGAGCAAGAAACCGCAGTTGCCGCTAACCCCAGATTAGCGACCACATCTAGCATAGCTCCCAGAATATCTAAAGTATATACGCCTTTGCCAGCAGCTGCAGTAGTGGCTAGTGCTGCTGCCATGGCAAATACAACATGAGCGACATGCATGGTACTATGGCAATTCTATTGTATTCTATCGCCCGTTAGCCAGACTTCCTAATGATCTTGCTCTGATCTTACTCGCCTAATAATCACAACACGCTGTGTTATGAAATGGTGAAGAAAATAACCTAAGCTAGCGAAGAAGTGATTACAGCCATTTATAACTAAGAGGCGACAAGGTACTGGACACATCGGCTTTATTCACAGATGCACTATATATAGTATGAATGAAGCATTGCTGTTGACTAGATTTATGATGTAAACTCTTTATTATGGCGCTAGGAATAAAACTTTAGGTGGAGCAGGGTGTTTGAACGTGTGATCAAGCGTAAGGCAATCTTAAAAATATCTTGATGCTATCCTTTGATCGGGGAACTTAGTGGTATTAATATTGGCTTCAGAGTGGTTGATTTATGCACTAGCTCTTAATGCGAAGAGCTGTACGAGGGGAAACGCGTTTCAGAATGAAATCCGCCAGATATCCACCATTGTGTATTTTACGGGGAGCCTTTGGCCCTGGCCCCGAAAGACGCTACATTGACATAATTGCCAGACTTAAAGCTGTCACGAAAGATACGTAAAAATAATCAAAGGTTAGAGTTTTAGATGATGAAGAAGAAGCTACCTGCAATCCAAAGACTGTATATAAATATCCCTCTCCACCGCTTAAAATATCAATTGTAAAACCAATGGGCGATAGTCTGCAGAATAAAAAGGAGGAAGACCGGGAGTGCACCCAATTGGAGTTAATTGCGGGAGGTTTTGTTCGTTTCTACATTCTTATGGTCGTTCTAGTAGTGCCATGGGTACTAATCGTTATGTTTTTCTTGAGGGTAAATATGGGTCTCCTACCAGTTAAGTCCTAGTGGTATTATCTTCAGATCGCTTTCCACGAAACCTCAAATTCGAATCTGGACACCAGTACTTTGCTGATTCCCGACCCACACGTTGCTACGCGGGAATTCATAGGGCTTGAGACATTCCTCGAAGAGATTGAGTACTGGTAGTTATATCAGCAACATTTCTACAACCACATCTACTGCTTTTCCCTGTCAATAAGTAAACTTATCTATCCTTTAGGACGTCATACGGGAGCTTTGTAATAAGGAGTTGTAAAACTGTCAACTGATCGGCAATCATAGTTCTGCGTGAATTACATGGGCCGCGAATTAGAGTGCTGCTAGTATGTCGCAAAAGAAAAGAGTGTAGCATGCAATGTTATATCCCCTGAGATTTCCAAGAGATATTGCTACCAATCTCACATATATCACACCAGCAGTTACGCGAGTCCAATTCTTTCCCCTCGTACTAAATGATGCAAGCTATTGTTTAATCCATGAAATGAAATGCTCTCTGTTAAAGCACCAGGCTATCATTTCAAATTAAACCTTACTTCTATGCCTCTTCCTCTATAGAATTTGTCTTTTGAAGCTAAATTGGAGATTGTCTTCAAGAGTCAAATACATAAATACCCCTGTCTGTCGCTAAAACGACACTACACCAATGATAAATACCA
Organism: Blastobotrys vanleenenianus; assembly: GCF_965637985.1. Lineage (NCBI taxonomy): Eukaryota > Fungi > Ascomycota > Dipodascomycetes > Dipodascales > Trichomonascaceae > Blastobotrys > Blastobotrys vanleenenianus. The sequence continues at coordinate 160,099 of NW_027481866.1, read as the reverse complement.
ATGACAGGTGCATCGCTTCAGAGCAATATTGAGAAGGAAAACCGAGGGTTAACCGCCTCCGAAGCTGTTTTACGCTTATCCATTTATGCCTTGGGCATATCAACGATGCCATGCATACTACTCCTACTATATGTCCTATGGCCGCACTAGATACTGAAGATACTGCTTGGACAGCTATCGATTGATGCACGAAACTAATAGCCCATGCAAGTCACAGTTATTTTTAGCTAGATCTGTTACGGCGTTAGGCAGATTTTCAGGTCCGTCTTGTGGATCCGTGATATTGGCTGCTGCAGTGCTGAAAAATACAAGAAGAAGCTGAATCGAGTGGATTAAGCGAAATGTTAATCGGTCCATTAAGCTTAAGCTTTTAAGATCTTTATTTCGACAATCACCAAACTAAAATATAAAATAGGACTTACGTATGCCCTCTATAAACGTAGCATGAATGGCTTGACTTTACGCGTAGGAAGAAGGAGCACTAGCACTTATAATGGCACGAATTGCCAAATAAGTAGGGAAAACCCTTTCTTCTAGCGCAAGAGCATCTGGAACACCAGTTAGGAGTCTGAAGACACCGCCCCCGTAACCGGGGAAAGACTTGTGCAAGCCACCCAATTGTGGGAACCCATCTAATCATCCGAAACATTTAATTGATGGTGCCGATTTTATCAATCATAAGGATACGCAATACGTCAAGTGAGCCAGCCACTAACCTGGAATAGGTCAAAACCACTAGCCCTCGTTTAGGTGAGTTTAAGTGACTGGAAAACACCCCTCTACGTCTTCTAAGATAGACCCTTCGATAAACATATACATAGCTAATAATACGGTAATATGAAGGCTAGTGTGGGATACTATTGAGTTTGTTTGCGACGGATACGCAGTTCTGCACAAACCGCTAAGGAATGAAGAGCACTCATAGGCAGCCATACAGGGGCTTCTAGTTAACTCTTCCTAGACAGTGACGTGCATCTCCCAATGTCCCGGCCAAAGTGAGGGATTAGATAGTTTAGCGTATGGCTTGATCTGGGGCGGTCGCTGAATGATCTGTTTGATGCAGACAACTGTACATTTTGTGACTTTATTTATAGGCATAGATCTCGGCCTGCTTAATGAGTACAGTACTTTTTACATTATTGAGACACATGTGAGATTAAGTCCATGAGCCGTACAACATTCCCTCGGTAATGAACCTTATTGTCGTTTGTCTATATAAATACTGCTTGTCCACCATTCGCTTGTTTACTTTATTATCTTTACCCCCCTTTAAGACTTAACCATTCATAAGTAGGTAGAGGAAGAAACTAACCGCAGCTTCAACAGTAAGAGCAACAATGAATATTCAAACCATGCTCCTCCATGTGCTCGTGTTGGCAGTATCCAACGCGAATACCACCTACATGACGTATGCCTTCGTAGGAGAAATGTGTCTGGCAGCTGCTACTTGCCGCTGCTGTGTCCCGTTTTGGAACGGACAGGCCCTACTATCGGATACGGGTCTTTCCTCAGGCAAATGTTGTGCCGCTTCAATCGTTGGCTCAATTGCATCAATTTTTCTCTTGGCCGTCGCTCTTGATTACCAAAGCGAGTTGGATAATGCTGCTGCTACTGACGACCGAAGCAGCGAGGCGTTGCCCCCGTTCCACAAGCTACTATAACTTTTATATATTGCTTTTACTATAGATGTTAAGTATAACCTGTTATGATTGCTATGATATATAGAGTATATCAGTAAGTTTGAAGGACCGACCATGAGCCGCATGAGCCGCACTAACCAGACGGAAAAATACACGTTATAATACTGAAATATTCGCAAGGATATCGTACACGTCAACGACGGTCAAAACCACCTCCCCCCATAATCAATTGATAAACTGCAAAATACGAAAGGGGAATGAACGATCCACTGCTGGATGTATTGCAGCATTCCGTGGAGGAGGAAGACAAGGCCAAGTTTAGCCAGATTTCCCAGGAACCATGGTCTCAGGAATACCTCGACCACTTGCGGACCCTTCCGCAGTCATCCATAGCCAATGAGCAGGAATACCTGCTGAAATCGCATAATTCCAATAAATCAACGTTGATGGCGTTGACCCAGACCTCATACAAGCAGTTTATTGATTGTGACGAGTCAATTGGGCAGTTCAAGCATTCTTTTAGCGATTTCCAGGCCCAGGCTAGGTCGTTTGAGAGCCGGGTGCGCTCTGCGGGCCCTAACGGAGGCATTCAATGGACTGGCGATTCACATGGCAAGACAGACTCGGTCATTCTATTAAAAAATTTGGAGAAGCTACAGGATATCCTGGAAATTCCATCGTTAACGCTCGCCTGTATAAGAAATGGGTACTATTCCGAAGCATTGGACCTAGCTAGTCACGCTAGGCGATTACAGGTGCGTTTCCCGACTGTTGAAGTTATCCAGAAAATTGCGGAAGACATAGAAAAGCATTTAAAGGTTATGGTTGTCCAGCTGCTAAGGCTGTTGAGACAGCAGAACAAGCTGCCTACCTTAATTAAGGTGGTTTCTTATCTACGAAGGATGGCTCCATTTAGTGCCATGAACCCCGAGAAATCCACTGAACAATTGCAGCAGCTGTTTTTGGTTTCTCGGCTGGCTTTCATTCGTTCTCAATTGGACGTGCTTAAGCCACTCCAGCCAGAGAAGTATCTCAAATCCTACATTGAGGTGTTTCGAGAGCATGTTTTTGGCACAGTAACCGGGTTCCGGTCTATATTCCCTGGAGATCTCAATGGCAGAACAAAAGTCACGGGACAAAGGCTAGTTTCGAACTTCCTCCGCAAGTGTGTTGATGAATTGAAGGATACTATTAACTCTACTGCGCCAAAAATTAGCGATCAGTCAGTCCGGGCGGGAATATGGCTACAATTGGTGTACTGTTCGCAGTCTTTGGGCCGTGTCGGTGCTGACTTCTGGCCGACTGTACAGAAAGACTGCACGGGCATTTCGACGAAAGAATGGAACGAAGCTTTGGCTAAGCAAAAGGAGATTGCCAAGCGACTGGGAGAGATTTAAAATTCCCAGATAGCCATGCGAGTGCTGCATATTATTTATTTGCTGCCAGTGGTTATTCATTTGCTACCAATGGGCTAACTGGGTAATTGGAAAAGCGAATTTCATGCTATTTGCTGTGAATATGTGAGATGACGGAGATGAAACCATCATTAAAAATATGCTTCGTGAATAACTTATAGGTTGGTCTTTGCCCATTCTATGAAGCTAGGGACGTCCTCAACAACACTATGCGTAACCGAGCGGTCCTGGATCCAGCGCGGAATGTTCCCCCTCGCGTCGCTGGTCTGAGCCATGAGCCATTCAACACACTGTTCCTCTGCATTGTAAGTAATGACTTCTATAGAGCAGTAATGCGCTTGAGTAACAGACTTATCATGGATCTCTTCAGTGGAAGGAAGCGAAATAACGACAAACTGCTCTACTTCGGGGTCGGGCTGGACACACGTGATCCAGACGGTCATCTCTCTATCGCTGAACATCCTGGGGAATTTGTACCGCACGAGGATGCCTCTCCAGCCCGGATCGGACTCGGGCGCCTTGAGTTCCTTAAAAGAGTGCAGTAGGGGAATGTATTTCACTTCGTTTTCGGTATGGTTGTCGAAGATGCCGCGTTTAAACTGGTCAAAGGACACGTCCTTGTGTTTGGAGTATCGAGCCATCCAGAAATCCCCCTCGATTCGGGTATGGTATGTATCCACCGCTTGACCCCTTGGTGTGTGTTTCTTTCCTTTGGTCCAAGAGGTGAAGATTTCGTCCTTGAGCTTCAGCGCCGAGGCAGCAGCCTCAGAAACTGTTGGTAGGGCCGCCTCTGCGATATTCTTCAGTCTAAATTGAAACGACATGGTGGACCAGCTCTATATGTATCGTATACCTTTGAGGTAGTCGAGTCGAGAGTGGTTGCTGGGGCGCCGTTATTGGGATCGCCGCTTGCGAACAACACCATGCGGCTTGCAGACTTTAAATTAATTAGTTTATTTAGCTAGAGCCTGCGGTACTATATTCATGTTAATCTACTCTGGCCTCTGCGAATGGATGTTTATGTATAATTATTTATTGGAGTAGAAGTCCATTTACACTGTCAATTGAGCTTACACCAGTAAGATCGTGTCATAATGAACGCCCAGGGAATCCTCCGTGAAGCGGAGCTACGGGGGGTTTGGGGGGCTGAGCCCCCCATTAAAGAGGTATTTCAGTATCGTTGCTGATATCTTACAGCATTGAAAACAGTTATGGTCAATTGAATACGCTAAATCCTGACTGGGGAAAAGTTTTGAGCCACTTTTTAAGGCGCAAACTAGGCTGGTAAACAGAGGGGAGGTCAGGCTCATTATCGTAGCTCATATCAATTCCGTCATTATCCTGTTCGGGTCCTTCTTCGTCCTCAATTTGTTGAAAAGTCGTCATCCATTTGAGGAGCAAATGTTCCTCTTCACGAGAAGCTTTAGAATCAAGCATGTCCAAATACTTCTCCTCTTGTGCCGTTAGATCCTGCTCCTCTCTCATAGCCTGTGCCTCTTCATCGGCGCTATCTATGTAGTCTTCGTCAGTGCTATATCCATACTCGTTTGTTCCATGCGAGTTTGTCATTCCTGCAATTTCATTGTCAGAGTAGACGACTGAGTTGAAGGAGTCGTCCGAGCCGTAGTCGTCTTCTTCCGAGAGCTCTCCGTTGGTCATTTCGCTCAGCTTTCTCTTTTTCTTCTGGTTTCGGCCCTCTGCCTCCAAATTATAGTACGGCAGTAGTTTAGGGTCAATTTTGCGCAGCTTCGACTTGCGCCCCCACACTGGACTCAAATAGTTCTTGACATGGTCTTCGCTGGGAATAGATCGGTCGTCCATACGCAACCCAATGTTCAGCCGTCCGCATACATCCATCCAGTATAGCCTCGAATGTTTGGGGAACTTGAGCAGTTTGATTGCTTCTCTAGCGTCTTCTTCGCTCACAGCACTGTTGCCATCATCTGCAGCCCTGTGTTTACTCCGATTGAGAAATTCGAGAATAGACTTCTTAACAAGGGCTCGAACGCAGTCCTGGATGTGCTCTTCGAGCTCGTCGACTAATTCCTGTGATAGATCGGCAATCATTGGCCAATCTAGCTCTGTTTCAGAGTCTAACCGAGCATTGGAAAAGACCCTGGTAGCCAAATTAAACAACTCTGAGCTATTCAGCAGCCCAATTCTTTCATTCTGATTTATTTCGTCCTTCTTTTCACCTTCTTTCCTCCTTTGGTACATTTTTACTCGATGTGCCTCTTTTTCGTCCTCCCACCCTCGGATAACACTGCTCTGAAAGTTCTCCACGGCAATCCAAGTTTCGCTCATCTCCCGGGCTGCAGGTATGTCCTCCATTGACAATCCACTGGGCTCATTTTCAGATGCCTCGGCAGCCGCACATAGCACGTCATGGTACTCCTGGACCTCGACAACGCTCTTCGTGCCAATTGCCTCCGCGACGGCAGCTAAATCGTGCCGGGACTTGCGCGCCAGGTAGTAGAAGAACTTTTCCTTCTCTCTGGCCGTCCAGTAGCTTCCCACTACCAGCTCATTGTTCTCCCTGCGAAACTCGGGGAACGACTTCCCGCCGTCCTTAGGGCGCTCAAACACCTGCGTCGACCCCGAAACGGTCACAAATCCGTCTCTGAGCTCGGAATCAGCGTTGATTCCGGTTCCCGTGAGGAACTCAACTGCCTGGCTGTTGAACCACCGCGCGTAGTTGACGTTAAACGGGTATTTGATCTTCACTCCAGTGTCAGGCTTTGCCTCATTTACATGGCTCACTTCGGAGGGAGGAGGAAAAGACGCCATTTGCCCCTCCCAGACTCCTAGATCCAAAAAACCGACTTCAAATGGGTCTTGAGTAGCCCTGGATGACCCCTGGTCGACAAGTTCAGTCCGTGGAGCGTGGATCGGGCGCGGTCCGATGTCGAAATATTTCAAACCCCGACACGCCAAAACCTCCACTATCGCAGCCTACTGTATGATTAGACAGGCTCTCTCGTTACGCGGAGAGACTACTGCAATGTGGCGGTGGAATATCAACTGCTTTGATTAATTGTACTTAACGTTTTGGTGCTGATTTTGCTTGCGTTTATTGCTTCACAATGCATCTAGCGGTTTATTAGTGTCTCGATGGTAAGAATGAGCCTGTATTCTCTATAGATTAAGCTTAATTTTTGTTTCTTGTTGCAATTGATGTTTTTAATTACTCAAACTGCAGATTAATTGTAGAATCTTTGTTGTTTTAAGCCATCTTGTTGCGTAGCCGAATAGTTAACATTTTGTAACTTCTTCAGTTTTCGGATCCTTCGTTTTTATGTCACTTATCTTCTTTAAAAGAAACTCTTCAAGAGATTTTAAATATTCTCTGTTCTCCCTCAGGTATCCATTTATGTTTTCTCCGAGCTGTAACGGGAGTACGGTGTAACGAGAGTTTTGTTACGCGTTGGGAGTTTGTTACAGCATTACGAAAATTTTTAACGTTGTAACCGGGGGTGAAGATACGGCGGTCTGGGGGGCTGGCCCCAGCTATGTGAGCTCGAGGGCTGGCCCTCGAATACACCCCAGACCAATTGACTCTACTGAATAATTAGGCTTTTGCATAAAGGAGCTCCTTAGTCCTCTTGGGGATGATAAAAGGCTTTTCAAAGGGGTTCTGAGTGGCCCTGGATTGCCTTTGGGCGCGGCTTTAAGCTGTGAAGGGGGAACAGCTCTCGTAACGCATTGTAACGAGAGTTTTGTAACGGGTTGGGAGTTCGTTACGGTGCTACGATAAAGTTTGTAACGTTGTAACCGGGGTGAAGATACAGGGGTCTGGGGGCTGGCCCCCAGCTACGGGAGCTCGAGGGCTGGCCCTCAAATACACCCCAGACCAATTGAGTCTACTGAATAATTAAACTTGCGCTAAGAGGAGCTGGCTGGCCCTCCTTGGGGAGGATAAAGGGTCTTCAAAGCGGTTCTGAAGTGATACGAGGATCGGAGCGCGGTCCGATAAAAGTCAAAATATTTCAAAACCCGATCAAAACCCTCCACCATCGTGAAATAATGATTAGACGGCCTCTAGGACGGTACCTAGGGGCGATCCGACGCCAGTCCACAACTGCGACTACAGAACTGGGGGCAGTGGAGCAGATAAGCCGGTCGAAACCGCTGAAAAAGCCACCTCCGAAGCAAGACTACATCATTCTCGGCGCACGGTCCTCGCAGCTGCTGCCAAGAAAGAAACCCGCGATCCAACCTGTGGAGCCAGTCCGGCTAGAAGTGTTAGACGAACAAAGGCAGCAGCTTCTGGTGTTTAAATCTGCGGCGAAAAGCTCCAAGGTTGTGGCCGCCAGCATCTCCAGCATGAAACCGTTGTCCAGTGAAGTCAGTGCCAAGCGCTACGACCAGCTGAGGAGCGATCTTAACAAATCGTTCACTGCTACGCAGCTTAGGGAGTTTGTGCGGGCTTCGAGCGACCTCGGTGGCGTCAGCAAGTGGAACAAGACACAGTGCATTGACAAAATCGTAGACGACCTCTGGGGGGTCACAGTGTCGAACACCGTTGAGGAGAGCTCGGATGTTATTGTAGAAAAGACGATCCCGCTGTCGCGGAGGGATCTGTTTGTCATTCTATCCCACAATGGCCGTCTTCCGCGGTCGTGGACCAAGTCCGGGGCGCGGATCATCATCCTCAGCGACGAAGGGAAGCTGGTGGTACGGTCTAGTCAGGCCACGTTTGACTGGATCTTAGCCTCTCTCCATAAAGCGCTGTCCGGGATCAAGACTACTGAGATTGATTTGGCAAATTTGCGCAGGATAGGCAATGTCGACGCACTGCCTTTGAAGCGAATCCAGGGCCTGTCGAATGCTCATTTGGAGTTTAATCCAGCTAAAACCAAGCTCATTGCAAGCGCCAGCAGTCGGTCTGAGCTGAAGTATGCTGAGAGGCTCTTGGTGTATTCTCTTAACTACACTCCGAGAGTCGAGACCGTAGATCTTGTTGAGGAGAAGCCATCTCCAGGTTCAAGCTATATGAGAGTAATTGAGGATGACGCAATGGACTGGACTGAGAGAGGGCTGCCGTGGGCGAGACTGCGTCAGAGCAACCCGAAAACGACCATTTCTGATATCCTTGGGGTTCCGGATAAGGCCAAGATAGAGGCTGAAAAGGCTTCGGAAACGCGTAAAAGAGAGTTCCTGTTGACTACCAACGGCACCAAGGATGGCTCTGTGGTGAGCGAAGCTGGTGAAGGGTACGACAATTACGCAAATGCCATTGTGGACACAATCCTTTCACGGGTCAATACCCCCCGAAATAGCTCGGATCCAGTCACATTTACGGCCACGTTTGGCTATCTGCTTAAAGAAGAAGGCGGTCCGCGAACGGCCTTCATGACCAACATCCCCGAAGTGCAGGAACGATGCTCTCGGCTTCCTTTTTTCAACATGGACATCGCCGTAGAAGAGAGCACTACTACTACTGCCACGGAAGCTCCATCGGAAGCAACTAATACCGCTTCCGCTAGTGGCGACGAGCTTTGGAAAAAGTTACTAGAAAAATTAGAGACCACGGAGAAAGCCAAAGACGACTCCGAGGGGCCCCTAGCTGTCAGGACCAAGGAAGTCGATGAATACGCATACCTTGCCCAAGTGAAGCTTGTGCCGTCTCCCACAAAATACACTCCAGAAGAACTTCGTGAGTTGCCACCTCTAGAATTGTGGCTCGAAATTGACCCTGTCACTTCTGTCGGCGATTTGGAGTCGGCTAGACTGGCGCAGGTCGACCATGAAACTCGGCTGCGGGTCTCTCTGCCAGACAAGCCGGCAGACGTCTCGTACACCACTTCTATAGTAAACTTCTGTGACCAAACTCAGGAAGGGGTGCAGAATTTCCTCGCCAAGAGTCACTTTGTGTTCAGCGGCAAGTCTACTGTCCGGGTACCAAACAGCCTTGCGGTTAATATTGATGGCAGGGACGTGACGTACGTCTACCAGACGCTGTATTATAGACGCCAGGTTGACCTGGCATATCGAAACCACATTCTGCAGTTGAGCATGATCGAAGGCGGTGGTTTTGGTGGTCGACGAATTGAGGCGAACCTTGTGCTGGACTGTGAGGAGTGGGCAAGTTTCAAGCGAGACGAGCTTGTAGATCTCGTTAAGAGTTCCATTGCCTTTTTAGATGCGTTGAAATAGATCTTGTAAATACGAATACTAACTAATATCTACCATATCTTATAAATATTAAGACTCTAGCTAATATCTTTGTCTGTTACGTATTCCAGACTGGTCATGAGGGCTGTGCGGCATATCTCTATCCGCTATCGTAAATTCAATCATCCAAATAAGAGCGATCCTGATCTATTACTTCACGCGTATACAATAAGGACTATTTTAATCTCAGCTGTCCAATTAAGGGTTCTAAATTTAGTTATCCATGTAAGAACAGATCCAATAATGTATTATGCAGATAAATAAAATAAATTGGCTAGACACCAGTAATTCGTCTAACAACGCGTCGACCGCCCGTTCCCGTAACGGAGATCTGACCCTCCTGTTCCAACGACCGAACGGCCTCTCCAATCTCAAGATTCTCAAATCGCTCAGGAGAGGTTTCGTTCACCCGCTTCGCCAAATCATCGTATCTCATTTCGCTGGCACCGCCAGAAACCGTAGCGTCCAGCAATCCTAGCAAATGCTTCTTCAAACCCGATCGCAACTGCCGCTGGGCGCTCGAAGTGCCGGTTTGGACAAGATCCATATCAATTCTGCCAGTCTGAGGATCCATGGCATACTCCTTGATAGCGGACTGGATCAACCGCACAGCTTCTGTAACATCGTCTCGGGTAACCTCCTCAGCAAGACGCATCTTAGCATGTGCCTCCGACAGTCGGATCATGGACTCGAGCTGTCGTGTAGTAGCAGTGATTCGCTTCTCCGATGCTCGAACATCTTCGCCCAGCTTTCGCATCGCAACGTACGCCTTGACCAGCTCCTCTTTAGCCTCTTCGGTGATCTTTGGCTGGACGTGCTGCTTCGCGTAAGAAATGTACATGGTAAGGAACTCCACTGGAAGAATTTCGTGTCGTGAGCCGCTCTCGGGAGCATCCTCGAGATACATGGAGGTCAAGTGGTTGGCCAGGTGTCGGTCGGTCTGGGCATCGATCTTATCAATCATGAGATAAACAAGGTCGAATCGGGAAAGAAGAGTGGGCGGGAGATCAATGTTCTGAGGAACAGACATGTTAACATCGTACTTAGATCCAATTGGATTCGCCGAAGCAAGAATCGAAGTACGCGCATTAAGTGTGGTGATGATACCGGCCTTAGCGATGGATACAGTCTGCTGCTCCATGACTTCGTGGAGAACCGACCGCGTTGCGTCGGACATTTTGTCAAACTCATCAATGCAGCACACACCACCATCAGACAAAACGAGCGCACCACTCTCCAGAACTAGCTGCTTTGTCTCGATATCTCGCGTCACATAAGCGGTCAAACCAACTGCCGAAGAACCCTTTCCTGACGTGTAGATACCTCGAGGAGCAATCTTGTGAACATACTGAAGTATCTGGGACTTGGAAGTAGATGGATCACCCACTAGCAGCACGTTAATGTCTCCTCTGTATCGCGGAGAGCCTCCCTTTTCAAAGGTTTTGTTCGTACCGCCAAACAGTTGCAGGAGAATGCCCTTTTTAACGTCATCTTGCTCATAAATAGAAGGCGCCAGTGACCGCGACAGAAGCTCGTAAACGTCCTCTCGTTCGGCGACTTGTTTAATCTTGGCAATGTCGGATTCACTGACATGGCGAACTTCCTCTACGTCTTGCTGGTTCTGCTGCAGCTCGGACCCCTGGACTTCCAGGTTCTCCTCTTCCCCAGCAATAGTAGACACATCGATGCCCATTCGCTTCTTGTCGACTTTCTGAATGTGCACAACGTCCAAATAAGTCTTGAACAGGCTCTTGAGTGTTCTCTGTCGCGGGTTGATTCGCACTGGTACCGATCGGAAAATGGCGGTAACCTCAATTCGGTCGCCAGCCTTGCAAACATCGACCAGTTCATCGTACACACAAAGAGAGACGGAGTGAGGGGTCTGTCCGTCCGGAGTGATATCCGGGGTCTCCTGTAGCCGCACAATTTGCTTATCGGCAAACAGAGATCGGTTGTGAACCAGTTGCATCGAGTTCATCTGCTTGCAGACATCTCGCGGGCACTGCGTAGGCTCGGCGATGGTGCCCCTGTCAATTTCTACTACAATCGTGTGGTTGCAGACACTGCATTTGAAGAAAGACTCCTTCATGTCCGGGATGACGGGGCTTGCTCGGATAACCAACCCCTTGATGGTCACCAGTTTGTCAATATCTCCTGGATTCAGATCTCGCATACCCTTTTGAGACGCCAGACCGTAAGGCCGCACCTTGTAAAGCTTCGTTTCAATCTCATCTAGCTGTGCGTTGTCGTCAGCCGCCAGGGCAACCATAGTGTCCTTGATCGTCTGATCCATGATGGGGATCACCTCCTGGGGATAGTTGATTAGCTGATAATAGAGCTTCTGGGTTCGTGGATAAGCCAGAAGATTCTTAACATCCAGATTAAGATTTGACAGTCCCAGAAGCCTCATTTGGTTGAGCATGTTAGTGTATACAAGGTCCTCTCCTTCTCCCGCTGGGACCTCTTCTCCGTCGTATGCCCTTCGGTACTTGGACTTATAGTTCTGGAGGAACTCCCTGAACATACTCATGCTCTCCTGGATGCTGACATTGGTGCCCCAGATGACTCGAATAGGCTCGTCTGGGTTGTTCTGGTTCTCCTCAGACTGAGCGCTGAACTGAGTATTGCCATTATTGCCATTGGAGCTTGACAAAGTTTCGTCGACAAACCGTCGTCGCTGGGGGGTCGACATGATATCTGAGGAAAAGATGTCTCCTCTTCTATGCCGCGATCTCTGGGACGCGCCCTGAGAATCGCTCAAATCGCTGAAGAGGCCCGAAGACGCGCCTCTTCTGCTTGGCCTTATCCCAGAAGAACTTGGGACACCTCGCCGGGAAGATGGCGGAGGCGGAGAGGACGAGTATCTCAGAGGTGAAGACACCTCACTGGCCCTTCGATCATCGGGGGTCGATGCAATGTTGTCGCGTCCTGCGTCGGAAGAAGCGCCGGAGAAAAACAGAGGCGACGATGGAACAGGCCCATCAGATTGTGGATCTTGGTTATTACTCATTATGTGTGGTCTTAATCCCGTGGATAGAAAGCGAGTGGAAGGTTGATATGGTGGAGGGTGAAAAATTCAAAGTTTTGTGACGCGTCGGGAAAAATGTACGCGTCTCCGGACCGCGCTCTGCGCGCGCTAATTGAAACGCGTTACTCTCGACGCGTAATTTTCCAAATGAGGAGAGCTTATTTAGGCGAGCACTTTTCCTATTGGTCCATTAGAATAGCAGCGGGTTAATCTTGGATGCATTAGTGTTAATGTCTGCCATTAGCTTACCACATCGCTGCAATTACAGAATAAGCCCTGCAGAATGGTGATAACATGGTAAATGAGTGAATAGAACACTTCGAAAAACCAATACAGTAGGATTATACTTGATATATGCTTCGCGCTGTCCAAGAGTTAGCAGTGACAGTTAAGCCCTATGTGGCAGGCTGAAGAACAACAGCGGTGTACCAGGTATAAGTGCTAGATCCAAGTAATGTTTGGAGTGAAGTGCGCGCGACCGGAGTAAGTCAACTTAGTATTTGCTATGTACGACAACTAATGTTAGAAGTGAAGTATTATAACGGTTGGTAGAAAAGATGGGTAAGCTGAACATGTTAAAAGATAGCTAATATTACTTAAATCCATACTTCTTGCCGATTTCTGGAAAAATCTGCCACTGCTTCTCTCCACCAAGCCCAACAACCTTGACAGCAACCTGTGATATTGTAGCATCAATTGTTTTCTTACTCAGTGAAGGGAATGCCTCCTTCAAGTTCTGAATCAAAATTGGCTTAATGGCAGTCTGGCCCTGAACCTTCTCCAAAAAAGACTTAATATCTGCAGCTGAGAGCCCGGCAGGGAGCGATGCTGACTTCTTACCCCCTGAGTTATTGGGCGACAGTAAATCCAGCGCTGTTTTGGGCTTCGCAGGGCTCTGCTTCTTCTTCTCAACTGCCCAGTAGTCCTTATATGGGTCAATGCCTTCACTCATAATCGTATCGGTATCAACCATGCAACATATTTGGAACTCGTGGAATATTGCATCCTTGCCATCGTTCCATCGAATAATGGGGTTCAAATGGCTCACCAAGTTCCTGCGGTTTTCTCCAGACCCGGAATCATCTTCCTCTAAGAACTGGTCCATTTCCGCATCTGACTCCTCAATATCCTCGTCATCTTCGTCGTCATCGCCCAAATCAGAGCCTTCTTCATCGCCAATCTCCCACTCGCATTCTGAATCAAACTCGTAATTGAGCGTCTTCACAGCCCATTCGAATGGATTAGTAGCAAGTTCATTATGCGTATGCGAAAGAGTGCCGATATACGGCGGCCGGACGTCCTCGCCAAACTGTAAATGCTTCGTGGGTATTGACTCCAGCTTTTTCATCAGCTCAGACTCCGATATTTGGCCCAGCTGCACCAGATCCATGATCTCCCGGACAGTCTGATCCACAGAACCCCCGCGCTTTTCGCGTTTGGAGGCTATCCAGCCCAGCATGCTTTGCTCTTCAGAACACGTAGAGCTGTACTCAGGCGCAACTAGCTTGCAGTTCGACCGAACACAGAACGGAAGGAAGGCAGTCTTATAGTATGATTTCTCCTGTTCCTCCTCCTGGTCCTTCTTCTCTGCATCGGCAGCATCCTGTTTAGAAGCAGTAAAGAATGCGAAAATGCTGGGATGGGATTTCTGTTTGGCTGCTTCGGCCTCCTCTTTGGCCTTTTTAGCCTCCAATTTCGCCTGCTCTTTGCGCTTCTTCTCCTCAATTTTAGCCAGGCGCTCTTCTTCCTTGCGCTTCTTCTCCTCTTCACGTGCCTGCTCCTTGCGTCGCTTCTCTTCGAGCCGCTCTTTCTCCTTCCTCTGCTTCTCTTCCACTCTCTCCTTTTCCTTCCTTTCCTTCTCTTCCTGCTTTAGTCGCTTGGCTTCTTCGCGCTGTCGCTTTAGCTCTTCTTTCTGGCGTTCGCGCTCCGCTTTCTCGCGTTCTTTCTCGCGTTCTTTCTCTTGTTGCTTAGCAGTGCGGTCCTCTTCTTTCGCCCTTTTGGCGGAACCGTTGGTCTCTTCGGTCTTTGCCCGCTTCACGGGGGTCTTTTCGGTCGCCTGGCCCTCTTCGTCGGCAGAAGCAGCGCGCTTGTTGCTAATCTCCTCGGTTATATCTGTCATGACTGCTTCAGCCGCCGCCATCGCTGTAAGGGGAGTTTGAGTTTCAATCCTGAACGCGTCGACGCGACTTTCAATTATCGCTTGCGCGCGCGGTCATTAGTAACGACGCGTAAATTGAACCACGCGCATCGGTATATACATACAGTGGTATCTTCAAAAATGAGAGTTCTGTCGAAAAACATCTTGTTTACTTGATTTCTTGCTTATTTAATGTTGATACTATAGTCTATGGTCGTATATATATCATTCTAATATGGTAGGCTGGCAATGGGTTTATTTGCAGTGGGGACAGCATGATACTAGGTGCTAGCTATCCGGTAACGCTGAAAAATGGCTGGAATTTAGCAGCACAGGGTTTCTTTATAAAGGTGCTCATAGCTTCGTTTGCGTTATGGCATAAGCCGCTTATGATGGTAATAGTGAATCAAAGTTGTGGCTCTAGCTGCGCTAACAGTATGAACAGAATTGATTAAAGACATCTATACAACCAGTTGTATATTCCTCCTCAGGTTCTCGTAGTACCGTATTAACCTCGGGGCCTGAAGTAGCAATTGCGTGTAAGAGGTATTACCCCCGTTTACCACCACGCGTAGGTTATTCAGGCTTGTGCAATAGCGCAATTTTCGACGACAACATATACCTTGATCAATATTCAGTTCAAGATGGCCACAGGTAACTTAAATGGAAAAAAAGTTAAGCCAAACGAAAGTTGTTGCTGTCGACTAACCTTGTAAGTCCATCTGTTGCTAAGACAAAATTAACGCAGTAGATTTCATGAAGCAATGCAAGGAACAGCAGCAATTAGTTAATTATTCATTGTAATGGAGATGTTGGAAATATATAAACAGGATGGTTGGACGTAGGTTTACTGGGGGTGCAAGATCAAAATTGTTATTGATGCTGGAGATGGCGGTACGTTTAGTTCCCTGGAGGATTAGTCGCATATTTGCGCCAGATCCTTTACGCGGACTGAAGGATATAATTCAAGAAGGCGATGACGGAGCAGATACTCTACGAGGTAAAGCGTCACGGTCCGACTATGTCATGCTCCGTAGAAGAATAGAATCATATATTGCTGCCCATACTGCTAAGCGCTGGCACCGCCCTAGGTGGCTTCGTCGACATCGGAAGAGAGATAAGAAAGGTGAACAACAATTGATAGACCCTTTTATTGTTTTGCCGCCGGAAATAGTTCAGATTGTATTGGAATATTGTCCGTCTGAATCCATTGCAATGGCAGCAAGTGTTTGCAAGGCCTGGAGAACGTTCTGTTACGATACGTTGCTATGGCAACACAAAATAATAACTGACAGAATATATACGGCTTTTAAATTGCCAATACTAGGGACCGAATGGCGCGAGATTTACGGAAAAAAGCAATTGATGTGCAATTCCTTTCGCTACTTCGAGTTTGGCACTGTCGTCTGTCAGCGATATGTCGACGTTATTCTCTCAGACTCTCTCATGCTTACCCTCAATGGCAACCATCTCATTGATGAAGTGCGTATTTGGGATCTGTCCACCGATCGACCTTATGATATTGAGGGCTATTTGGGCGTGACGTTTCGCGAATTCTCCAGGGATATTACGCTGGACCATACCATCGATATAACCTCTGGCAATCTCGATAATGAGCAGGTTGTTCTTGGATTTAGCAATGGTGATATCGCAATTGTTCAGCTACGAACTTCTAGTGTCAGACGACTTTCTGCACATTTTGGCTACGTCTGGCAGATAAGGTTCACGGACAAATATATCGTCACAAGAGGGCATGACTATAGAATAACAATTATCGACCGGTACAATAATAACACACCAATTGCACATATTACCTGTCCTTGCGACCCTATATGTATGGAAGTTGCGGGAAATACGGTTTACGTGACGACGGGCAACACGGGACTACTGGCATGGAATATAGAGACGCTTGAGAAAGTGAGGACAGGCTGCCCGATTACTTCAAATTTACTCACTTGCACAACTCTTCATCGAGTAATATGTGGAACTCGGCAGTGGGGTACGGTAAAGGCGTGGGACTTGGAAACCCGACGGCTCGAATGTAACTTGCGTTTCCCAGGACAACTTGTTTACAGCATTTATGATCACATTGTTGCGGTTGGCGATGAATACAATGTCGAGTTTTACGATATTCTGATGAACAGGACGCTTGTAAGAGTCAATCTTAAGAAGTACCATGGTTTCGGGGAAGACTTTCAAGTTGAGCAAGTGAAGTTCAATCTCAAATTTGGCTTGCTTGCTCTAAAAAATGGATTTATTATGGTTCTTGACTTTCGCGATCCTGAAATTGAAGATGCTTTTTACAAATACCTTATGCCATGACTGTTTGACGAGGAATTAAGTTGCCGCAACGATTCTCGATTCTCAGGGGTTGCCGTTCCTTGACTGGCGAACTTTGAATATATTAATTAGCAATTATAGAAATTTTTTGAATATAAATAGACCTGGTATCTCCAGAATTCCCATCTTTTTACGCACAACTGATAACCAAAGAAGACAAAGTAATAAGAACCGGATTGAACGACTTTTTTTGCAAGAATTTATTTGAATCTCTACGAAATAAAGTGTCTATCAAAGATATATCACTCGCAATGGAAGAATCAGACATCTTTTTGAACCCAATCGCTCGGACTCACTCCTGCTTGGGCAGTGGGTCCAAGCGGCTACCAAGTCGTAAGCCATATTACTGCAACTTGGCTGCGTATGAAGCACTTTTTTATCCGCCCTCTCTCTGCGGAGATCTCCAGCTAAGAAATCAAAGAAAATTCTACAGTCAAGAGGATCCTTTTAACAAGCTCCCAGAAGAACTTGTATTAATGGTTCTTGAAAAGCTGAGTCCCTGGGGACTTGCTTCGGCTTCAACGGTCTGCAGAAAATGGCGCCGACTCTGTCACGACAATACGCTCTGGAGACACATGGTCGAGGCAGAGGAACGATACTATATGCCCTACTCTCTCCCTGTACATACGGATTGGAGGAACCTGTACATTCAGAAACAGAGAATGTACAAGGTGTTCCAGGGTATCGAGGACATTTACTGTATTGTGATGCCGGGTGCTCTGACATTCCAGGTCAGCCTAACCGATACCATCCTTCTCAGAATAGAGCTAAGCGGTCAGATGGCCCTATTTGACTGCAGCTGTGATGAATACTATCCCCTCGGGAAGAATTTCATGTTCTATCAGGAGTTCAGCCAAGCTATTACTAGGGAGCATCTTACCCCCATGACGGACGGCAAGATCGATAACCGAGAACTCATTCTCTCGTTTGCCAGCGGAGAGGTCGCCATTGTGGACTTGAAAACTTTTAAGTCCAAGCGATTCATGGTGTTTCTTGAGATCGCAATTTGCCAGCTGGAGGTTACGAGCGATTACATCGTTGCCAGGGGATTGAATCACAAAATAGCTGTGATTAACAGAAAAGATCCGAACGCAGAGATTGTACGCCTCTCGCCTAACTCGGAAGTTGTAGCAGTGGACGTTGTAGATGATACAGTGTTTGCCAGCACTGCTCGTTACGGCATTGTTGCATGGGACCTCGAGACCATGGAGCGCACTGTGCTTACCAAAGATAAGCCAACCCACATATATAACAGCAAAACGCCAAACCAACTCATCTATGGCAGCCGTGCTTTGGGGACAATCAGAATCTTTGACTTGGAGACCAAGCAGGTGACGCTTAGCAGATCGTTCAAGAAGACGATATTTGGTGTCTATGACTATATTGCGGCGGTTGGAGACGACTCAACTATTGAGTTTGTTCATATTCCGTCCGGCGAGGTGATTGCCCGTTACAATGTGTGGGACTTGCATTGTGGTGCTCTGGAGAACGCTGTTGTAGAATCTGCTTCGTTTAACTTTAAGCATTGCGTTTTGCAGATGACTGAAGGTTCGACAATTATTCTCACTTATTGCGATAAGTTTGACCAGGCTTACTTGGACTGTATGGCGCCATAATGCCATCACTTGAATTTTATATCTGTTTATATTGTTTTATATCTGTTTATATTGTGGTAACTACCGTTAATATATCATAGTTAATATTAATTAGATTGCTTACAACAAAGTGTGTGCAACCAAGTACAGTTAGGAGAGGAGATTCTTGACAGCGACAACCGAAGTTCGAATAACGTTGCTCCACTTGATGATACCAACGTCGTTTGTATCCTCAATAGCCTCGGTCAAACCTGGAAGGAGCTGCCCAGCATAGCCGGTGTATCTTCCTGGAGCAAATACAATATGCTTGAACCACGGCCGGTTCTCGAGACCCTTTTTATACAAAAACAGCCTGTCTAGCGTCTTCAGCTTGGCATTGGCGATCTTCACCCGTGCAAGAAGAGCCAGCTTGTGGAAGAACCGGTACCACGGATAATCGGTGGTGAACTCGTCCAGAAGCTTATCAGTATACGCGTCATACTTTTCGGCGGCAAAGATAAAATCGTCAAGGTCTTTCTGGAGATCCTTAAGAGCGTCAGGCTCGACCAAACCCTCTAGATCGGTAACATAGTCCTTAATAAGCTCTCCGTACTCCCGTACCTTGAACTGGACCACCTCTACTTCAGAAAGCGTCAAAGCAAGAAGACCCCAAATCTTGGTCGCCGCAGCATGGATCTTCCAGTCTACATCAAGCATGGTATCCATCCAGTGGAACGAATCGTAGTTCGAATGATACTGGTAAACAGCCCGGCTGCCCCCGCCGAATCCCATGTCAACAGAGGGGACACCCAAGTGGTCCTGGAACACAGTGTAGTCAGATCCCGAGCCCAGAGAACCGATTCGAGCTCCGCTTGTCTCGTTCCAGTACTCAAACAGCGAGTCATAGCCCTCAACCGGGCTCGAAACCCTAGCCGACACCTTTCGCAGAATCTCTTTCAGTAATGGGTTGGCAGAAGCATGGAACTGGGTACCGGAGCAAGCGCCATCGACATTAAGGTAGGCCAGAACATGCTTATCAATGAACTGAGCCTTATCCTCGCCCCATTCAGTAGAACCCAAGAGACCGTACTCCTCTCCATCCCACGAGGCAAGGTAGATAGTCCTCAGAGGCCTCCAGCCACGCTTAATAAGCTCGCCAAGCCCTCTGGCGAGCTCTACCAAAGCAGCGGAGCCCGAATTAGGGTCACTGGCGCCACCCACGATCCAAGCATCACGATGGTTGCCCAAAACAATTGCCTCATCCGGAAGAACACCATCAATCTTGGCGATAACGTTGTAGATGGGCCGGATGGCATAGTCCTGCTCGTTGTAAACATTAATTTCCAGGTCAGACGGACCGGTGGAGTAGTCAAACTCGTCAAGACCGCCTACCCAGCCTTCCCCGAGCTCCGAAGCAGGAATACCCTTGCCATTGAGCTGCTTTAACAGTGGAATAGCGTCGGCGTAGCTGATTGGCACCGACGGGATCTTGGGGATGAAGTGAGTAGGGTCCTTTCGCTCAACACCCTCTCGGCTTGGATATCCTGGCGTAGTAGGGTCACCAGGGCCATACGAAAGGTACTGAACAGACCCCCGCTGCACCGATGACGGGTTCCGGGCCGGACCCTCCGGGTAAGCCTTATCGCCTTCGTAGATAGATGCTGAGTCGTCTCCCGGGTCGGAATAGAGCAAAACCGCCGCAGCACCCAGATCCTGGGCAAACTTCACCTTGAGGCCCCGGAAATTGTGGTTATACCGTGCAATGACGACCTTGTTAGTGAAATCGACTCCCTTGCGCAGAAGCAGGTCATAGTCTTCACGCCGGCCGTAGTTTACGTAGATATATCGCCCAGTGGCGTTACCAGAAGCAGAATACCCATGGAAGGTCGGAACGAGTTGATCTTCAGGCAGGTTTGTGGTGGGGTCGTCGGGGAGCTTGTCTTCAACGAGCTTCGCCTCGTACTTGACCGAACCGTCGCTATTAAGCAACGCCACCCGGTGATCTACGGGCTTGTTGAGGTAAACGTCGTACGAGGTAATCTGGCTCTTGAGGCCGTAGCTCTTGAACTTCTCGTTTGTCCACTCAACAAGGTCTTGGTTCTCACCAGCAAGATGCCTCTCGCTGGTGTACTTCTTACTCCACTGTCTGATGGAGAGCGGGTCTACGGACCTCAAATAGGTGCGCTCAACATCGGTGAAGGACATTTTGAAGTGATGAAGGCGTCTCCAGTCTCTGCTCACGGAGGTTCGTGGCAGGAAGACGAGGTTAAACGCCAGCACAAACAGGAGGCCAAATGTAACGAAAGCCACCATACGCCTGTGGTGGGGATGGTGCTTTCTTGACTTGCCCAGGAGGGGCTGCTGTTCTAAGTCCTGCGCCATTTTCTAATACTTCTAAAGCACGGAAAGCTCAATGAAGTTCACTAAGAAGCTGCGAAAAGCTCACCAAAGCTTATCAAAGCCTGTAAAAGCTCACCAAAGCTTGTTAAAGCTCACGAAAAGCTCTTTATAAGTCACCAAAGCTTGTTAAAAGCCCACGAAAAGCTTCAGCTCTTCTAGTGTATAATAAGGAGATAATGGAGAAAAGCTCTAGCTCTTCCAGTATGCTTTAAGGAGACTATGCAGACCTTTATATGTCAGTGGCCTGTCTTGTTACGATAAGTGCGGGTTTCTGCAGGTGATAGGAGGACTCCGATAGCAACCGACATGAGCCGCACAGTTTTGTCAGCGCGCGCGCAAACCATTACATAATATCACCATCGTTCGGCATAAATGCGACATATCACCCATGCATAAAATGCATCTCCGTCGGACATTTGCCGCTTATCTTGTATAGTGGGGCAATAAGACAGTGGGATGCATATACAATATGATAGTCTAGTGTAGTAATATCGGCAGATCAATTGTACCTCCACACAGACCCCGGTGCATGACATACCGCTATATATGGGATTATAGATTGAGGAATAGATACAAGTAATCAGTCCACTGTCATTACTCTGAACGATGGATAAGTCCCCTAAGCAGTATCTAGAGCGTATTCGAGGGCCAGCCCTCGAGCTCCCGTAGCTCCGCTTCGCGGAGGATCAATTGAACTTGTTGAACTTGATTTGGTGTGATTGGCTGGGATATCCAATCACAGCGTAACAAGCTCTCGTGACAAAATCCCAACCTGTTACAACCCATTGTAACAGCGCGCAGCTTTGTAACTACTCCCTGTGACAGACGATATGTGCATTATAAATTCGAGGGCCACCCATCTCGATAACCGCATCAATTATAAGAGGATCCGTAGTACCGTTGGTGATAGCAGCTAGTAATAATACACTCAATGGTAAGTGTAGTCAACTGAAGATACCCATCGTCTCCGCAACCCAGTTGGGTCAATGGCAAGTACAGTTAATTGAAACTACCCATCTTCTCTGCGAAGCGGAGCTACGGGGGGTTTGGGGGGCTGGCCCCCCAAAGAACCGACCCTCTGAGTAAGGACACCAGCAGAGTATATATTGGATCGCATCCCCCGTAGTTCATACGTCTCCGCATAGCGGAGCCCCAAGAAGGTTTGAGGGGACTGGTCCTCCCCCAAGTAGTACCGGTAAAGATGTATCGGAGCGTAGTATCTAAAATACTATAGTTAGTAAATGTGTAGTTCATGCTACGTAGTGTATATATATGGTTAGTGTGTGATTATCGTTTTTTGAAACCAAAGAGACCCTTCTTCTTAGTCGGAGTCGACTTGGGCGTTTCCTTGGCGGCGCCCACAGTGGCAAACCTCTGCAAGCCCACCGCGGGCGAATTCGACGACGAAGAAGACTGGATCGAATTGGTCGTCCGGACGCGGCTGACGGGCGCAGACGTGCCGGGAGTAGTCAGCTCCGCCAGAGGCTCGACCGTGTTGTAAGCCTCCTCGTCCTCTTCGTTAATGGCCTGCTGTGAGCGGTTTGGCGGCGAGTCTGAAACGGTCTCGGGCTCCGGCTCGTCGAAGAAGGCCGGCTCGTTAGTGTACAAGTTCTCCTTCTCCATCTGATCTGCAGAGATCTCCTGGTAGAACAGCACATAGGCCGTCGCCATGGTCTTGCTGTCCCCAAAGAAGTTGAACACGTAGCCTGGGTCCACTGATTCTACCATTTCGTCATCAAATAGCAGCCACCCTGCATGCTCCGTTTTGACAACAGCTACGTAATGTCCATGGTACGGTCCTCCGCCAATGTGAACGACAATTCCACTAAGCTCATATAGCCTGTCCGGGTCCTGTGCGTCGTCTGTCGTGTTGAAAAGCCGGAAGTGCTTGGGGTAGTTGACCTTGTGGAACAGCTTGACGTTCCTCTGCATGTCTTCGGTAAACTTGAACCGCTTCAGATGCAGCGCCAGGATCTTGGGCAGCTTCTTGACCTTGAGCCGCTTCTCTGCCTCCTGTAGCCCGCCGCAATTATCGCAGTGGAACTTGTTTCGCTCGCTCAGCATCTCAGACTCGGAGAACTGGCGCAGGCACGAAGTCACCGAAGTGTTCTTGTCCAAGTCAATCGACAAGTCCATAAACTGCTCGTTGCGGCGCGAAACATTCTCGCAAGTGAGGCACTTGGTCTCCGAGGTCAGCTGGCCCTCAAACAGGTCGTGGATCCACTTATTTGGCTGCGACTCCTTGAGCTCCGGATGTTTGGCCGTAAGTTTGGCAGTCTCAAAATCAACATTCTCAATCACCTCGTTGAGCATGTAATTGAAGAATTCATGCGCGTCCTGGTGCATCGAAGACCTGAAAGGCTCGTTATCCCGCTTCAGAACGTGGATAAGTCGCGATGGAGACACTACGCCGACCCGGGACTCGTTCTCCGACATAGACTCGAATATGTCCTTAAGCCCCGTGAACAGAGATTCCCGCATGCCGTAATCCTGCGCAAACGAGTAATCCAAATTTACAATGGGCCCTGTCACCAAGGCAGCCCGCTTACGAGACTCCGGAGTGCCAAACGGGTCCTCCGTGAAACCCACAACAGGCAGATTCTGGCCAGGGAACCGCACGCCCAGCTTCAACCCTTCAAGGCCTTTATAGGCTGGCGGAGCTTTGGACACCAAGTGGTCTGGGAAAGGGGTTATTGGCGGGGCGTCCGGAGTCGAAGTTGAGTCCTTCTTGAAGATGCTCTTCTTGCGCCCAAGGTTCTTATCCTTGCCAGCAGAGTCTCCGTTGGGGACTGTCTGCATGCCAGCAGGTACCTGGGGCGAGTTGAGCCCGAGCTCGTTCCCCTGGGTCGAGGTATTGAGCCTCGCTGCGGCGGGGTCTACGGTAAACGGGTGGGGAGTCTCTCCGGCCACCTCCTTCTTGGGGGCCCGTTCTACGTTTTCCACGTTTGGCGGAAAGTTGAGAATGTTTTCTCGGAACGGTTTGGAGTAGTAGAGGCACTGGAGAATCGAGTTGCAGTAACACGTATTGCCGAAGTTCTCCATGCCAAATACCTTGGCGGAGCCGTCGGTCAAGCTGTCGAAATCTATCGTCATCCTCCACCACTTCTTTTGCTGTCTTCTTTGCTGCGATGTGATTTACGGTAGTAGAGATAGGGTATTAAAGATAGGGAAAGGAGAGGCAAAGCCAAGGAGAAACGGCCATGCAGCTGTACTCGGCTGCTTTTCAATGTGGAGGTTCTCCTCACTTGGGTTTAATTTGATGCACATTATGTAATTAGCCGGTATATCATACAACTTTGCCGGTCATTATTAATTAATTAATTATTACAACTGTCTGCAATCAAATTAGCGATATTATTAGCTTATTTTATTTTCCTCCTCATTGGTGCAATCCTACAGGGGGTGTAATGTTGCTATTGCCATCGGATAAATACTAGAAAGGGATGAGGGGAAATCATTCAATGCTGTCGTCTATCTTTTCACCAGATGAGCCTATTACTCCTCAGTTATTGTGCTAGATGAACCTATTACAGTAATTTTAGGGTGTTCATTTCTACGCCAGTGGCTCATAATCATCCCTGTTGAACACTCTTAGCGGAATGTACCTTTGGACAATTGGTTCTAGCACTGGCCGGAACAGCACATAAATGATTGTCGCACAGACCGCCAATAATAACAGCGTCTACAGATTAGCTCGGTATCTCGTGTATTCTACAACTCTTACAAGTATTAAATTTGCCCAAAAGTTCATGGTACAATACTACCAGGTTGCCTCTATGCCCTTTGAGTATGTTTGTGGGATGATTGGGAGGGACTTATCACTGGCACTGCGACATTGTGTGCAATATAGCAGTACATTTTGAACTCCAACAAGCTTCCAAGAAAGTACAGGATAATTGGGGGCCAGCCCCCAAACCCCCGTAGCTCCGCTCCGCGGAGGATGATGAAAGAGAGAGGGGGGGTTTGGGGGGTGAAACCCCCCTACTACGGGGTCTGGGGTGGAACCCCAGGAAAGTTTGTAACGCTGTAACTAAAAGTGTTGTTCCTGCTACGAGCTGTTGGGAGATTTCGTAACGCCGTAACTAATTCTCCACAAAGCCACCTGCAGTACCTGTACTCGAGCATGTCATTGCGCAAATTGAGCTTTAGAATAGATAGAGGAAATAATTGCCAACCATAGATTGATATTGCCAGATAATGTTTGCACGCAAGTATTTTTGTTTAGATATTACCACATTTGCACGGAAGAGTTGCCCGCAAGTACAATCTTTACCTAGTAATCAACTGTGATACTTCAAGTGGCTGCTTGCAGTTTCATCGCTAGCCGTTTGGAATATTAAGGTACCAAATCTGGCAATCTCACACAGACTACATCATAGCACATAGCAATTTCCAAATGGTAGTCACACGGCTGAAGGACTACGCATTAACCGTTTGGAGAAACGACTCTACATGTACAAGGCACAGCTACAAGGCAGTGTCGTCAGTTCCTCCGCCATCTCTTTGTCTCGTAAACTGCTACAAATGACATTACCAAATGCCTATCGTCACAGCACTCCAGCAGAGTTACGAATACAGATCTTGGCCCAACGTTATGAACCCATGAGGTTGGATTCAGGGTCATGAGAGCCTACCCAAACTGGCATCAACTGTACTGAATTGGTGTCTTGAGTTTAATGAGATTCGCATCGCTATTACAGTACAAATGAGATGTGCGGCTCACCATATCATGCATGCAGGTCTGATTATATCACACCGCGCGTATATCCCATCCCCCCAGCACGACGAATTGCATCATGTACCGGTACATGTGGGCCGGCAGTGTGTATGTATACGATACAGGCGGGAGTGGCTAAGCGATGCAGAGCAGCCAAACATTTTCAATTTACAGGCTGAATACCCTACAACAACAACGACAAAAAGCCATCACAATAGCTGGCTATACTTAGCTTGTTAGCGCTGGTTACTCCTTCCTAGACTGGGTCCTGTTTATCCTTTACCCGTTGAGTACAAATGTCTCCACTTTTTTCTTTTTTTCGCGCTCCCTTGGGAAGCAGCAGGTGAATCTCACTGCCTTTTTGTCTTACGGCCCCAATGTAGACCGAAGTGGGGTGGCTTCTCGATTACAATTATTCACCAAAATACGAAATATTACACAACCACTGTCACTATGTAAACATGTAGTGCGTAAAACGTAAAACGTGCCGTGAATTTGAAATTTCGATTGGCAAGGGGCCGAAATAGGCGTTGCAAGGGATACCCGTGCCCCCTTGAAACGCCGCAATCTCAAACAGCCGACCGCCAATGTATGTTCCATATTTAGAACCGTCCGATGTACATACGTCCACTCAGTCCTACACAACCATTACAAGCGTGCTGTCGCGCGTTGGTTACACATATATTTCGTTGTCTGCAAATACAGCGAATAGAAACCAACTGCTTCGTATTTCTCCACACCAAATTATACTCAAATTTTGCTTGTTGTTGCTTAGGCAATATATATAACCGTCGGAGGCCTTACCAAACTTTCCCCTAAATTCGTTGCAGATACTGTATTGTATTTTACCGGGGATTCCGATCTACGGTTATTAAAATTTTAAAATATCTCGACTAATCAACAAAACTTCGAAACCTCGCAGTTTGGCCCAAATTTTCAACATCTAACCAAACAACGCGAATCAATTTTTCGAAATATACCAGCGTGTATACGTAACGAAGCAGCCGCGCCGGTTACAGTTTAGACAGTACATATACATCCCTCTCGCGCACGTCACGGCCAACTCAGCCATTTTTTTCCATTTCTATACCTGGTGGATATCATCGCTATCCTCTGTATATTTTTCTATTTGCGTGTATTCGACAATATCCTAGTCGATTCGTGTGTATTCGACAAGTCTGTTCGATTCGGTGCTTTTTTGACCGTACGAAGCAAAAAAATTCATATATTGAAATACTGGGATGAGCCAGGTCACTACTCGGAACCAACCCCCACCACCTCCACCATCAGGGATGGCGGGAATGACACCACCGGGGATGTCACCGGGGATCACGACACCCCCAGGAGTACACCAACGGGCGGCATCGGGCTCGTTTGACTTTGAATACCCCCAGCCAACTCCAGGGGGCTCCCGGAGGTCTTCCGCCCAGCACCTGAGAACGGCGTCCCAAGGGTCCTTCCAAATGCCCCGAAAGCCAAGACCCCTTTCCTCGCGGTCCTCCGTGTCGTCTCTTGACTTCAATTCCGTCTACCACGGCCAGGAGGCGCCCCACCGGGCCTCAACTACCTCACCGAGCCTCAATGAGCTTGCTACGCAGTTCGCTTCGGCTTCCATGTTCGACCTGTCCCAGTCGTACATTGCACCACACATGGGTAGCTCAGCGAACCTCATGCCGCGAATCAAGACCATTGAGCTCTATCGTAAGAACGCCAAAAAGTCCAACGACCCGGTGATCCAGTTCCAGTTTGCCCAGTACATGCTCCAGACAGCTCTGCTCTCTGGAACCTCCCTGAACCCGGGGATGAACCAGTCCAATTCAACCTCTTCCATCTCCTCAGACTCTACTAATAATACGAGTGGCAATCTACCACAATCCACTTCTTCTACTTCGCTTCCCGACCGGCGGTCGAAGCACCTCTCTATCATGTCTACTTCATCGGCAATTGCGACCCTTTCGCCCCAGGAAGAAAAGAAACTCAAGGCGGATCTGCTCAAAGAGGCAATTGCCAACCTCAGAAAGCTCTCTGACAAAGGTTTTGCCGATGCTCAGTACCTGCTTGGTGACGCCTACGCTTCCGGGGCCCTGGGGAAGCCAGATCTCAAGGAATCGTTCAACCTGTTCCACCTGGCGGCTAAGCATGGTCATGCTGAGGCATCCTACCGTGCAGCTCTCTGCCTCGAGGAGGGCTGGG
The DNA here is from genome assembly GCF_965637985.1 of Blastobotrys vanleenenianus. Taxonomy (NCBI): domain Eukaryota; kingdom Fungi; phylum Ascomycota; class Dipodascomycetes; order Dipodascales; family Trichomonascaceae; genus Blastobotrys; species Blastobotrys vanleenenianus. The sequence goes on along the minus strand of NW_027481866.1, from coordinate 132,481 downwards.
GCACCTCGCGCGACGTTCGACGCTCTGTTCAGTTCCTGCGGTCAGCCGCATCGCGAAACCAGCCCGGGGCTATGCTACGTCTGGGTCTCGCATGCTTCTACGGGCGCCTGGGGCTCAGCGGAAACGTGACCGTCAAGCAGGAGGGCATCAAGTGGCTAACTCGTGCAGCGGAGGCCGCCTCCGAAGTCTATCCGCAAGGACCCTACGAGCTGGCCAAGATTTACGAGGTCGGCTACCGCGATTTAATCTTCCAGGACTACGCCTACGCCGTGCAATTGTATGTTAAGTCGGCCGAACTGCACTACATCCCGGCTGCGGCGAAGCTGGGGCATGCTTATGAGTACGGTCAGCTCCAGTGCCCTCAGGATGCTGCCCTATCTATCCACTATTACACAATTGCGGCTCTAGGTGGTGATGGCAATTCCATGCTGGCCATGTGCGCGTGGTACATGGTGGGTGCAGACCCAGTGCTACCGCGAAACGAAGAAGAAGCTTATGAGTGGGCGCTGAGAGCGGCCAATTGCGGGCTTCCCAAGGCCCAGTTTGCCGCAGGGTACTTTTTAGAGAACGGCATTGGCGCCGAGAGAGATATCCTTCAGTCGACCCAGTGGTACAAGAAGGCGGCAGCCGGTGGCGACAAGCGTGCCGCGGAGCGTCTCCGCAAGTCCAGGGAGATGGGGTCAAAGTCCAAGAAGGACAAACCCGACAAGGATTGCATCATCATGTGAGCTTTTTTTCCATGGAACACGAATATTTATTAAAACCCTCCTTTGCTAGTCTAATAATAATGTCTTATAGACCCCATCAATTACGTGCTCCTTTAGTACTTGGGGGGACCAGTCTCCCCAAACCCCCCTGGTGCTCCGCTTCGCGGAGATTTCCTCAACGACAGTAACACTTTTGTTATGCGGTCGACCTCCGCGAAGCGGAGCTACGGGGGTTTGGAGGCTGGCCCCCAAGTCAATTGAAACTGTATAGTGTTCATGGGGGGACCAGTCCCCCCAAACCCCCCTGAGGCTCCGCTTCGCGGAGATTCTCTGGCGGCTGATTTCGTTACACTTTTGTTACGCTGTTGCATTTGGCCTGTAACACGGCTTTGGGAGTTTCGCAACACTGTAACAAGCAAGCTCCGCGGTGCGGAGCTACGGGGTTCTGGGGGCTGGCCCCCAAGTCAGTTGAAGCTATACGCGAAGGTAAGTAATTCATTAATCCGTTACATGTATTTTAGTGCTTCAAACCGAAGCTAGTTTCGACACCCAGGCGTCCTGGGTTTCGCCACTGTTCGTCAAAGAAGGAGTAAATAACAGCCGGAATGGCCTTTTCGCCGAACCGGGCGTCCAGAATAGACTCAATTGCCTCCTGCTGAGCCTCTGGAGTCGCCACGGCATTACCATTGTCCTCTCCATCGTGTGGCCAGCCTGCTTCCAGCACCACAACAGGCTTGGAATCCTCTCCTGGGGACTCGTCGTCAGAATGCCGGTTGAAATGGGCTCGGCCAATGAATTCGTCGGAGCACACGTAATTAGCGAATTTGACATCCCGCGACACGACCTGGCCCGCCTGGTCAGCCAAAACTCGCGAATCAAAGAACGGCTGGACGACGAGACCAATCACGTCGACTACGGCACACAAGTCGTCAAACTCGGCGGTCTTGACTCCAGAGTCAATCATGAGGTCGGAAGAGACCAGCTTTTCCTCCCTGAACCGCCTATACTCGTCAATGTCATTGGCATTGTACTTTGTAGCAGACACCCAGCTAGTGAGTGGCTCCGAAGTCGTGATGAGACCAGTAAAGCTGCCGTGCGTTGACAGATGCCGCCTGGCATGCTTTATGAGCCGGACAAGGTCCGCCTGGGTATATTCCTCCTCAAACACGCCCTGGGAGCCCACAACGACCATCTGAGCCCGCTCCAAGTGGGGCTCCAGGTCCGCTAGTTGGTTATCCACGCTCTCTAACAATTGTGCGTATCTTTTCTCGCCCACAGTCGAGGCATCGGTAACGTAGGGGTGGATCCCCACAATGGCCTGGAGGTCAGATCTGGCCTCCATTACGCCACAGTCCCCGCTGAATAGCCTCACAGTTTTGATTCCAGTGGAAGCGATAACCCGAAGGTCCCGCTCAATCTCTTTAATGGCTTTGCATCCGCCTGCGGAAGTGTACGGAGAGTACGAAGTGCCCCAGGGGACTTCGCGCGAAGTTTTGTCAAGTTCCAAGAACTTCATCGAGCGACTGCTGGGCTCTGGATGGGTCGTGGATGACTTGAATAGGTACAGCGTTACAAACGCTAATGCCAGTAACCAGTATGCTCTCTGACTAGACGACTGCCCCATGTTCCCTTGCCGTAAACGAATGAATAAATAAATGAAAATAAAACGAATAAACGGATGAAAATAAAAACGAATAAACGAATGACTTCTCCTCGTAGAGGAATTCTGGGGCTTCCTGGAGGGGTTTAAAAGGCAAGTCGTCTATTCCCCCCTGGCTGTCAACACGATCTTGGTGATCGGCAAAATGTCGAATTAAACGAATGCCGTTTTGGTCCGATTATTTTCCTGATTGGGTGAGACAGGAGTCACCTCCGCTCACCCTGCGCACTGACCTCACTCCTGCAGTCGGTTGCGCAGGCAACCGTTCTACGTGTAGTTGGTCGGATTGAATGGTACTTGAAATGGTCTATCCGGACTATTTTTTGTGTTTCTAGGAGTAGTTTTTTTTTTGTCATTCAAACAAAATAGCGATTTGTTTCGTGGAGTCGTCGAGTTCGGAGTTGTGGCTGTGGATGACTTGACGTACGCCAAAGCACTGCATGGCATGTAATTGTACATGTAATCGTGGATATTTTCCTACCCTACGTTAAGCTTACCCCTGGCTACTGTACCAGCGAAAATTTTCCCTATGCGAATTGACAGGCCGGCACTACAGGTACCTCAATTTTGTGCTGTAACGCCGCTGTCAAATAGGTATAAATGAATTGTGTTACATTCCTCTAGTACCGTTAGTCCTCTTTTGCCCTAACGTAGGATTTTAATACTACGTATTATCGGGTATTTTGGTACGGTACTATTCCTCCTTTACCCCAGCGTAGGACTTTAAGACTATTATTGGGTACTTTGGTACGGTATTATGATAGTATGCTAAACATCACAGTACTGGTAGCAGATTAACCAATTGGGACCTAAGATATTGCTTACGACTCTTCTAGGACAAAAATACTACCCTAGTGTAACCTCTATATGATACCAATTGACGTTAACATATTATCTACAATAAATAGAAGGCTGAAATTTATAAATGCTTAGTTGAAATCGACTACGGATGCTTGCTATGTGTCATTTAAAGTCGCGCAGTCATGCCACCGTCAATGAACAAATTGGCACCGCTGATATAAGATCCCGCGTTGCTGGCCAACAGGACTAGCGCACCAACAATCTCGCCAGGCTGGCCGTATCGTCCAGCTGGGAACTTGCCGATCAGGTTCTTGTTGGTCATGCCAACCTCTTTCAGACCGGCCACAATTGGCGTATCCATAAAGCCTGGGGAAACAGTGTTGACCCGAATGCCGTGTGGACCATAAGTCGTGGCGAAGGACGCCTTGAGAGAAAGAACGGCAGCCTTGGCTGAGGAATAGCCAAATGGAATTGGCGCGTTTCCAGAGCCCAGCTTGCCGTGGCCAAGCACTGAGGACGCGAGAATCATGGAGCCACCCCGCTTCTGCTGGATCATAAACTCTCCGTAATACTTGCAGGTGTAGAAAACGCCACTAGCATTGACCTCCATGATCTTCTTCCAGGATTCAATTGAGGTGACGTCGCCATCGCCAATGCCGCCAATTCCGGCAAAAGCCACCAAAATGTCAATGGTCTTGAGGACTTTGGCAGAGAATTCTACGCTCTTCTTGACCTGGTCATGGTCGGAGACATCACAGGCGAAAATCTCCACAACTTTGTGCGGGTGAACCCGCTTGAGCTGCTTCTGGGCATTCTTCAAGTTCTGCTCGTTAACATCAAGAAGCACCAGACCGTCAATGTCATGCTCAAGGTACCCGTAGGCTATCTGGAGGCCCAGGCCACTGGCGCCGCCAGTGATTACGGCGTTCTTGCCGGCGAGGCTGAACCGGACCTTAGCCTTTTGGTCCGCCGGAATGCTAGCGTCATCACCGTTCCAGGCCGGGAATGGATAAGGAGTCTTGATCTCTTCTGCCATATTCGTTTATTTTGAATATAGAAGATTTAATGAACTTCTATAACGTATTTATATATGCTATTTCTGTTGTAACGTATCTCGGTTATTTCTAATGCGGGGAGGTATACGGCCCGGACCGAAACCAAGTCTTTCCATCCGTGCCGCAAATACGATCAAATCTACGGCAGTGCTGCCGATCCGTACACTGGTAATAGTAATATTGTAGCCAATTACTGAATTGAGAGATAAATAGTTATCTATGAGAATATCAAACTATACAGGCGAAAAATTGAAGATTGAAAGATGCTCATGCATGGCTCGGCTGGCCCGAACTACAGTACGAATTGATACATACTACATTAATTTTCAGTCAATTAATTTTGGTAGATAAATAGTTATATATATATTAAGAATATTAGAGGTGTTGGAAAAGTAATATACAGATGAAGAAATTGAGGATGGAAGATTCAAGGGTGTTATGCCTCTTCGACTCGGCTGGCCTGAAGGCCCCCGCAGCTCTTGTTGCCAATGAGGCATCGCGGAGAGTCTCCGAGTGACCTAAGCGATGACCCAGAGCTCTTGGGCACAAACTCTGGCTGGATCGTCGTCGAGTGGATGCCGTGGCCGTACAGACATGCATTGATCTTGGTGGAGAGGTTCATAAACTCTTGCTCGCTAATCGACACCGAGACGTGCAGCGTGGCAATGAACAGATCCTCCTTGAGGATCCAAATATGCAGGTCGTGGATGTCTTCGACACCCGGGAGCGATGCGATATCTTCCTTGACCTCGTCCGCATCAATGGACTGGGGCACTCCCTGGAGCAAAATCGAGCTGGCATTGCGGCACAGAGGCATTGCAGACGAGAAGATGATGCACGTGATCACAAGCGAGATGACCGGATCCATATAGTACTTCCACGAGTAGTCTGTCTTCCAGATGAAGAGAGCAGTAGCCATGACACCAATGTTGCCCAATGCGTCGCCCAGAACGTGCAAAAACACGCCTTCCATGTTCAGCGAACGCGTACGCTTGGCCCTGAGCTTTGGCTTGGCATGATAGTGGTTTACGTGGGTTTCAGAGAACTTTCGACGGTGGCCGTTAACTGCTCCAAAGGAGGAACCCCCATTGCCATTAGAGCTGGGCTGGGTGCCTTCGGCGAACGTCACACCATTAGCAGTGGTCACACCATTAGTAGTAGGCTCAGTGTTGTAATTTGATTGGTCAGAAGTGGCCTGTTCCCCGGAGAGAAGCCGGGAGGTCTCCGTGACCTGGGTCTGGGGCAAAGGAGAGGCCACAGAGGCGGTTTCGTCCTCAATAGCCTCCTCGTCGATAATAGGTACCGTCGCAGACCCGTGCGAGTGCGAATGGCCGCCCGATCCACCGTGACTGTGTCCATGATCGTGGAACAGAACGAGCCCTACGATATTGGAGACCAATCCAGCCGTGCCGACCCCAAGAATAAGCACTGGGTTCGTGATAACCGGGGGGTCCACAAATCGCTGAATGGCCTCCAGGAAAATAGACATACACAGAGCCACCAGGAAGACGCCATTAATCAGCGCACCCAGGATCTCTGCCCTCTGCCAGCCATAGGTGTACTTCGAGTCGACACCACGTGACTGGGCCACTTTGACGGCCCACAGAGCCACAAGCAGCGAGAAAATGTCATTCAGCTAAACCCCAATATAAGTTAGCCACACTATTATTTGTCAATTCAAAGGGGAGGGGGGTCATACCATATGGAACGAGTCAGCAACCAGTGCCAACGAGTGTACGGCATATCCAACGATGATCTCAAGGAAGAAAAAAACTGTGTCTATACCCAGGAGGGTCAGAATTCTAATCTCCTTGCCCTTCATTTTGGCGTAAGCAGATCGGAAAGTGGCAGAAATAAAATGAACGACGGAACTATATATATTTATGCCTCTGGTTATTAATGTTTCTTCAGTTCAGGCGCAATAGATGGCGGTGGTTGCGAACAACTAACCTGGGACCGGGTCTCCGTTCCGAGGCTGGGAGACCCTTCCCACGGCGCGGTATATCTTGCGCCGCTTCCACGACCGGTCTCGGAGATCTTCGTTTACGAGATAATGCGATGGTTAATTGACGATTTATTTTCTACATGAATATTTTAAATCCGTTTAGATTTATCTTGTATTTCGAAATGTTGTAGTATAGCGCGTAGATAAAGTGAAAAATCAAGTGAGATCTACCTTGGTAGTTGTCGCATAGAGAAACTTCATTGTGGGATCCTGTTTGGTGGACCGCATATGCCCTTGATGCTGGGCTATTGCATACTGGCGTTGGAGACAAAAGGAGGGGAGGAGATCCGTTCTCTAATAGTACTACATCCTATAATATACACAATTCCAGCGTTCTCCACCATGGTAGAATTCCGTGGTAGGAATGGTAAAGTGTTCAGATGGATGGTTCATTTATAATGCCAAGTGCGTTTTATGCGCATTAGCTTGCATTTAGGAACTCGCCGGTACCAGCCTTTTTCATTATTCTAGCGATCATCTTATCTGTTTCTATCGGACTTCGACAGCACATTCCGTCCTGTAGTAAACGTAAACACGCCGAGCAAATATTCTGCAGATTGAAGTCATGGGAAATTGTCTAAGGTAGGTAGGTATATATGGCTCGTTCGTTTAGTATATTGCCGAATTGATGCATTCCATGGAAAGGTCTGAGTAACTTTGGGTAACCTTCTGGTCAGACATATCAGGTGGAGCTTTCAAATCGGCCTTCTAGGTAATTGGAAATTTTTTTCAGGTAGAACCTTTCTGTAGGTTTATAGCAATTCATTTTAAATCGCTTTCTGTGATATGTGAATGGGCACAAACTATACGTTAGCATGCATTTTTTAACGACATCAATAACCCTTTTAGTTCGTCAAGGCGTTTATATACTGTGTTTATAAGAGCTTGATCGCTTTACTCAAATTGAACCTTCAAGGCAGACGACTCTAGAATAATACAGGCACTTTTCATTGCTCACTAAAAGTGTTTGACAGTAAAATATACCGGTATTACCGTAATGCTATTATTCAAAATAACACCGACTGGGCTTCTGGTATCGCTCGTCAAGAACACTCTCGTAAAAAAGTCGCAGATAAGTAGTACAGTAGTCAATTTCTGACTCTTGTGGAAGGGCAAGTAGACCTGCGAGTTTGGGTTCATGCCCAATCAAGTAAGCGCTCGTCTTTTAACTGCAACTGTTAGCATCTCCAACTCAGGTGTAATTCGTACAAAATATCTCCGTAGCACTTATTAGTAGTACCTTCTAAGCTGTGTAACTTTAAGTTTAGAGATATCCATTGTAGCGTTGATCAACCTAGAACTTGTCGGCGATATAGGGGTGTCCTTTCCCACGCGGAATAATCATTTCGCTTCTGCACTATATTTTTACTCTCAGTAATAAAGGCAAAGCAGAATTAATCGTATTGATATATAATCCCATTGAAACGTTTTGATAAAGTCAAATTCAATCGGCAACGCCAAATGAAGACTACTCAGAGAATTTATGCCAGGTGAAGACACATATAACGGTAATAGAAGTTTTTATGACCTTCGTTTCAAGGCCTACAATGACACAGACTTCTTAGCGTTCCTATCAGGGGAAGCAGTATTGTCATATCCGTCAAATGTCGCTAAGCCGAGATAAAACTCGCTAGGTAGTAAGCTACCATTATACCAAACGTTTTGTGAAACGCACAAATTTTCTGTCCGAAAAGTCCGCCAAGGTACTAGCGGTAGCTCGCTTTTGCTCACTTGTAATTCAAAAATAGTCTCATACACGCTCTCTTCCGTCTTCAAGTCCATAGGGAATACTCAACTCTGTGGTATTCTAAGGGAATTCTTTTACATTGCGAAATAGGCCTCATCAGCAGCCACGACTCTCTGGACGAGACTGGCCCTTAGCCGGTCACACTACGTGCTCTCTGCCAATAATTTGAAAAGGCAGACCTAGGCCTTTGTGGGCTCTGCAAACCAAGAGGTTATCACCAGCGGTTACCGTCAAGAATCTGCCAGGTGGCCATCCTGCGACGGTAGGATAAATCCGACTATGAACCCATAGGCAAATGTTTTAATCAGGTTGCGCATCGACGAAGGACACCGCTAAGCCACGCGCTCTGCAGCTGGCAATGTGCTAGATGGCTTGCGATTTCTACGAAGCTTATAACCCCTCCAGGAGGTAAGCAGTCACATTCGACCAGCAGACGCGATTCTGTACAAAAGGAGGGCTCAAAAGAATGGCCCAGTTCCTTAAAGAGGGCTATTGCCCAATGGCCGACCGATCCGCAAGCAAGCTATTGTCAATCCCATATAGCTGAAGGGGTTTGATTTTCTACGAGAACTATGTCCCCTGGTTCACTCCTCGTGTGACCCACTGAAGAAACTGACCCCCATTATATTTAATGAGGAACTTCATATACCGGTATTTACGCTAACTCTTCTTCGCTCTAGGCAACGGGCTCAATCAAGGTAATTAGTAAATATTCCTTGACCCTCAAAAGCAGCCTTCCTCACGGCGCAAAATGTACTACAGCTGCAGGATCCAATTGATATGAACGAGAATTACAGTACGATTTTTGACTCCACCCCGCCCGTTTGACGACAGTTGACTACTTCTGGCAGTGCAATATGATTTATTTTTGGTAGCCATGTGTAGACAGCAATTAATGACCCTGGAGATGGGTATATTTACAGGAAGTGGCCCCATTGGGACGCTCGGCTGCGTTCTATGCGTATCATTATGAAACTTGATTAGAATCCATGCTCCATGATAGCTAAGGAGGATGAAATGTATTTTGTTGGTTCCTCTGTTTTGTCCTAAGCACCTTATGACTTTCTGGCTGTCGCGGATGCAATAATTGTATTTTCTTAGCTAGTGGGTTACTGAGTCCCCAGTAACAGGTGTCCATGGGTACATAACAGTCACATTCCAGTTAATTCCGAGAGGAGGAATCGTTATTGTATCCTATCATGATTAGTTATATACATAATCATGCATCGCTATCATCAAATTTCATATGTGCTACCTGAGAAGAGGTACTGATGTCAATTGGTCTTTTGGGATTGATACGTTATGTTTCTAAACATCGAATGGTCATGCTCCCTTTCTTCTGGCGACGCGAATGGGTACACGTACGCGATTAATATGCCCTATGCAATGGACTTTATAATTATTACCCGTACCAGCGACATCTACTGGATTTGTAGAACTTTACGTTATTGTGATTGGAGACGACCGGGAACAGCGAGTGTAGGTGACACAAAGCGGCTGAGAAGACCAAACGAGACATGTATAACATGTATATTCTACAGCCGTATTGAAGATAAGGGCTATCTGACAGTTTCAACTGGCAACGGGTGAGTTACCATTAGCATGGCTCGATTTATGCCACATTCCAGTATCTATGGTCTGACCAACGGCTTTAGGGGCAGTGTTAGGCTATCAGTATACGATACCCCAATATGTCCACCAAAACTTAATCCTGGGGTTTGAAGCCTTAGATCTTCTTTTGCGGAATTCGCACCGTCGTTGCTACCAACATCAAGTTTCGAAAAGGCAGTTGAAGTATCAGTAACGATAAAAATAATTCGAAACGCCCTGTAGTATTATTACTCAGTACGGACTAGAGACAATTAGTCCCCCCAGAATTAACACCACACGCTTTGATCAGTTATAGTATAACCCCACAATTCGCATATTGTTGGGTCACAAAGAACCTGCTGCTCTCATAACGATGGTCTGGAACTTTTCGGTGACTCAGTCATATCATATTGACGTTGCAATACACTTATTAACTAATTAAAGCGCCAATCTATACTACGTCGGCATTTTCAAAGGCCAGCCCTCGAGCTCCCTTAAATCCGCTGCGCGAAGGTCATTACTGCAAAAAAAAAATAATACGCCGCATGCGGCTCCTACATAAAGTATACATAGGGGATGTGATTGCCGAATCTCTCCACATTCAACGTCTCAGGCGGGCCACACCTGCGACGGTAAGCCCTGATTCATGTCTGGCAAATCTCATAAAAAGCTTAGCGGCAATCGTGGACCCACTTGGCAAGGGGCAAAGAGGCTGACGAATCAAATGATAAGGCGCAGACCGGTGGAGTGACGAATGCCGCACCAAAAAGAAAACCAACCCGCCCATAAATACCCCACTGAAGATCAACGTTTTCCACAACATATCCCCCTACTGTTACATACAGATCACTCCTTATGCTACCTACAGTAATAAAAAGGTGGTGGGTATGGGTGATGTGTTCCAAGGGGATTGTTGGGCGTCCCACGAAAGAGCCGTATGGAGTGGGGGGCCTTGCTACGGAGGGGTTTTTTTGTACCAATTGGCTAGATCTCGTCTCAAGGCGGAAATAAATTGTGCCATATATTCTACGACAAACCTGCTAGTACATGTAGCAGTCAGGTGTGGCTACGCACGCCGTGTTATAGCGAAATTAAATAATATACGCTTTTTATATTTTCCCAACGGTATGTATTTCCTTGTAGATTTGACCCCACCATTGATTACAACAATTTAAGCCTCCATTAACCCGAGAAATCCTCGTCAAGCTATTTAGCCCCTACAAATTACTATAGTATACTGGTAGAGCTTTATTCCGGGTCCGGGTTACCTCGAATAACTTGGCTTGGCTGATATCATCCAGTTTGTAATACGTACCCGTCCGGGAATTTACACGGCACAGATACCGGTATCTGCGTGGTTTGAACCAAACGGTAATACATAACCCCCGACGCATCCATTTTGCTTCGCAGGCCTGTCTCAGAGCTCTCCCCCTCCTCCTCCTCCTCCTCCAAGCTTTGGCCTACAGTTACAGCCCCAGCCAGAGAGAAGCTGCTTCGCCCAACGCATAGTTTCTCCTCACTTTTCACCATTAACTTGCACCTGGTGGTCTTGCGGCCTAGTTGGACTTTTGAATTTACAGATTTATTTTTATTTATTTTGTAATTTCTGGGGTTTCCTGCTCTTTTTTTTTTGGCCTTTTTGAAGATTGAAAGATTTTGAAGTTTTCCGGGGATGGCGAGGAAATCGTCCAAACGTCTGGTGTACGTTCTGTCGTCGAGTTCGTCGGACTACGGCCACTCCCTGGGCATCAACTCGCTCGCCGTTGACCCCGTCGGGTCCTGGCTCTACACTGCCGGTCGAGATGGCGTTGTAAACTCGTGGAAGTTCGAGGGAGCGTCCCTCTCGGGGTCCAAAGACCTAACCGACTTGAACTCGGAAGACCTATCCCCTCCAATCCCCAACGGGGTATCCTCCTCCTCGGGTAGTAGTACTAAACACGGAAAGACGAGCCATTGCGCCAAGGTCCCGGTCCACACGAACTGGGTCAATGACGTTATTCTCGTCAACAACTATGAATCCCTCGTTTCGTGCTCTTCGGACCTCACCGTTAAGCTGTGGAACCCGCGGGACAACTCGCAGCACCTCATTGGCCGCCACCGCGATTATGTAAAGTGCCTCGCGGCCCAGACTCCGCAGTCGACAATGGTCATTTCCGGCGGGCTTGACCGGCGTATCATCGCGTGGGACATCGAGACGGCTTCGGAGATACTCAGCATCAGCACTGTAGACCGTGAGACGGGGAATGAGCCCAAGAGCTCCGTATATGCACTCGACATCACGCGCGAGGCCAATATCATCGCCAGCGGCGGACCCGAGTCCATTGTGCGCCTGTTTGACGCACGCTCGGCCGACCCTATCCTCAAGTTCGTTGGCCATAACGACAATATTCGGTCATTACTAATCAGCGACGACGGTAAGTGGGTGCTTAGTGGCTCAAGCGATGCGACCATCAAGCTCTGGTCCGTCGCGGCGGCCCGGCTCATGCACACTTTCGACATGCACGACGATTCAGTATGGTCTCTATACTCGCAGCACCCGACGCTCGATGTTTTCTACGCGGCGGATCGTTCGGGGTTGGTGACCAAGACGGATCTGCGGGCGGCAACGGTCAAGAACGCATGGTCCACGTCATCCGGGGGTGGCGAAGCGTTTGCGCGGTCCCCTTCGGCTTCTTCACTCGATGAAGTGGACTCTTATAACGGGGTCTGCTCTGTGGTATGCAACGAGCACCAGGGCGTTTCGAAGCTTGTGGCTGAGGGCGACTACCTGTGGACAGCCACATCCAACTCATGCATCCACCGGTGGGAGAACTTTGACACTACGCCGTATTCCTATAAGCTTTTCTCGAGAAACAACATTACCAAGAATAATGTCGCCTCGGCTACCAGCGGGCTCTCCACATTGCTCCAGTCTACCAATATTTCTAACCGCGACCCAAGTCCGCACGAAAACAATAACGAAGAGGACGACGACAGAAGTAGTATTGATCATGATATCGAGGCATTGAGGCACGCCCATGATCACCACGATATGGAGCCATTGCTGGGTGAGCCGCACGAGCCGCATGATTCGCATCATCACCTCGATGAGCCGCACGCCGCTCATCATGCGGCGCCAACCACGGCGGCATCCGACACGCAGTCAGTCGTTTCGGCCACGAGCACAGCACCCACCGCCAATACTACCGCATTAGAGAGTGACGAGGACGACAAAGACAAGAAGGACAAAGAAGAAGGCCCACCAACTGTGTCGTTTTTGCATCTCGACGGCATCCCTGCGCTCGAGTTTGCCAGCTCCAGCGTCCGGGCCAAGCCAAGAGACTCAATTACCGTAGTGCCTGTCCACCAGAACCCCGTAGAAACCCTGGAAGGGCACATTGGCCTTATCAAGCATCGTCTGTTAACGGACCGGACCCGGGTTCTCACTTTGGATACGGCTGGCGAAGTCAAGCTCTGGGACCTCCTCAAGTGCGTCCCCCTGCGGTCCTATGGCACTGGCCATGATCTGGATGAGTTAGCGGACCAGATTATGGCATACGAGGCTGCTGATGGTCCTACTCCCGTCGTTGTAAATTGGTGCACCGTGACGACTCGAACCGGCGAGCTGTTTGTTACCCTTGAGGATGGCACCTGCTTCGACGCAGAGATCTATGCTGACGAGCACGAGGATATTAAAGATCAATTCTCGGCTCAGGATGACCACCGCGTTAACCTGGGCCGCTGGGTCATCAAGAATCTCCTCAACAGCGTCATTCGCGCTGAGGTCGACAAAGATAAGGCAAACCGCCGAGAGCTTCGCAAGACCACTTCGTCAAATTCGTTACCGACAGTCTCTTCAGTAGGCGAACGCAACAACTCTGCCAACGGCTCAGCTCACGACGCTATCAACAGCGTTGTGACCCAGCCCGTTGTCCAGCAGACTCAGGCCCCTGCAGCCCAGGCGGCTAACCAGGCGATACCTCAGAAGGGCAAGTTCATGCGCAGCTTGCGAGGGTTCGGCAAGAAGAAGGAGCGGTCTGCTTCCAACGTGGGTACGGCCGCATCGAGCCAAAGCGTCTCCACTGTGGGTAGCACCAGCACTCTCAATACCAACGCGACTTCCTCGACCAACGTTAATGGCTCAGCCAACCCCAATAACAACAATAATACTCCTCCCCCTCCCAAAGAGGACAAACCAGAGATGACCATGCAGGAGGTAGTCCAGGAACTAGAAGCGGCGGCTAACAAGCAAGGTACGCCAGCATACATCCCGCCCAGCGACCAAGAGGCCCCTCCGCTCAACATACCCGCTCATACGAAGATCATGGTCAGCGAGATGTCGCCTGATTCCGGAGGCACTATGGACCTGTACCGTGGAACGGTGGGTACTGTTGGTGAGGAGTTGGTGGCCTTTGAGAAGGTCGCTCCCGAGTGGATCGCGAGGCTCATCCTTCGCGACGAGCTACCAGCCAAGGATCCGCACAAGGTAGGCTTCATCCTGCACCCGTACTCAGAAACAGAGCCGTCTATTCAGAGCTCTTACACGTCGCCGGCCAACACGGATATACGCCTCTCGGCGTACCAGATGCTCCGAGCCCGTAAGGTGCTCATCTACCTCGTCGAGCGCCTTAACCAGGTCTCGGACACTCAGTACTCCCCAGATCAGTTTGAGCTGTTCTGCCAGGACCACCCCGTCAAGCCCGAGCTCTCCCTCGCTACGATCAGAACCAAGCTCTGGCGCTCCGGCGGTGACCTCGTCCTCAAGTACAAGTTTAAATAGAGAGGAGGCCTGTATTATTATTATTCTAACAATTAACCTAATGCTCTTGGGGGGACCAGTCCCCCCAAACCCCCCTAGGGCTCCGCTTCGCGGAGATATCTTCACAGAGCTCAACAATTCCTCGGCGAAGTCGAGCTACGGGGGTTTGGGGGCTGGCCCCCAAGTCAATTGAAGCTCCAGAGTTGTTCATGGGGGGACCAGTCCCCCCAAACCCCCCTGGGGCTCCGCTTCGCAGAGATCTCCTAAAAATTAGCGGTTACAAACTGATTTGTTACACTTTTGTAACACTGTTGCAAAAGTCCCGTTACACGGCGATTGACCTCCGCGTATAACATAAACAGCCTCCGCGCAGCGACGCCTCAGGAGGAGTTAATGCGAGGTCGCAAATTGTCTGTAAGGTCCAGTTATTAGATGATCCAGCACTGGCTTTCCAAATATGAAAACTGCATTATCATTTTGACTGATGCTTGGAGGGCTCCCACAAAATATTACCCCTTTCTCTTCTTCTCATGTCTCTCATATACTAGATTTTTTAGGTTGTCAACCACTGAGTCGCAACATCACTCAACAGGCGCTTCACCTCACAATTAGGTGTTGAACCTAACTCCCGTATGTATCCCAAGTTGACATCAAAGCGCACTGGTTCACCGTACGCATGAGCCATTGAAGCCCTAGTCAAGTAGGGATAACGCTCAGAGGTAACCAATTCATGAGGCCAGTGACGATCTGACGTTGAGAGTGATTGGAGATCTGGACACCGGTCTACAAGCAACTTGATAAAAGTCGCCAATAGTTCCGGCTCAAGGAAAGGCAGATCGAGCACAATGCTGGGTGTTGTTGGAGGATAAAACATTAAATCGAGAAGATCTTTGATGCACTTTGTCTTCTTCTCAGTATTGTGCACATCATAAATCGGATGCAGGTTTACGACCTGAATTTCTTCTCCAACTTTGCAAATGAGGGGCGCAAGCGTCTTCAGCGTGATGTGTTCCCCCTTCCTAACGACAAGCCGGCCAAGATCTTTAGTCAAATGCTTTATCCTCTCCAACACAAGATCGTTAATACCTGAACTGGCCGTGAGCTCCAGCGAGCGGACGTTTGGGAAATTAAACGTTATTGATTCACTGATTAGATCAAACGTGGTCAGCTGGAGCCGCGTAACGAATTTGCCGGACACAGTAATTGCTTCGGCACCGTTGAGCACTTGGCAGCTCCAAAGACCGCAAGTTTGAAATTGAGATACATGTGGTGGCAGGATAAGACGTCCGGGGCGCATGTGCATTGTCGGGAGAGCTAGGCACTCAAGACGTGGAAAGGCACGAAGCAGCTCGTCAAGGTCACTCACCCGGACACCAAAATCAATCCAAGCTCGCCTAACGTATTCCCCCTCGCGTAGTTGGCGGTTCTAATATCCCTAAAACCCCTAGTAACTGTGTCAACTTCAATCGATGCGGCGCCAATTGATTCAAACCAGTTAATTAGTTTCATTGAATCACGGTAGCCCATAATTTCTGTATCAATTGCGACTGCCAGCGTCTTTTTAGCGCTAAGGCTGCTAAGGTTCTTCCTCAGCTTGTGCCTTACAGGATCAAACTGGGTGTCGAAGAATGCCCCGTCCACAATTAGGTAAATCTCCTCAGCAGAGGTCATGGCAACCTCTATGGCATCCACGCCATGTGAGCTAAGGCGATAAATTATTCCATAGTCTTTTTGACAACTAGTTTTCAGTTCAATAGTAAGCTTTTTAATGTGGCTTGCTACGCTCGGAAGCACTTGACCAGCGAACCGGATGTTATGCCGGGAAATCCATGTCGAGCAGGACGCTGTTGTTTCGCCAGATAGTGAAATGCAAACATTCCTCCACAGTCTCTGTACAGCGAGTACGCGGAACAGCCGGCATGTAAGCTGGAACGGTCTGAGGCTTGGTCCAAGGCGGTCGAACACCATCTCCCATACATCTAGGGGAACTTTGTAAAGGTAAAGAATACCTTGGGCTTTTATGCTATCATTGCTAGACTTTGCTTTCTTGCTAGAATTCACTTTCTTGCGAGAATTCCCTTTCATTCTAGATTTCGCTTTCATGCTGGGATTCGTTTTCATTCTAGAAATCGCTTTCACGCTGGGGGTTGCTTTCATTGTTGAAATTCGAACTATATGGTGGAATAGCTTATGGACATGTCTTTATATTTGGTATTAAAGTTAAAATTAGGACACACCAGAAACGAACATCACAAGGGCTACCATGGTTGTTTGACCACGTTAGAAGAGCCATTATCAGAAAACGGAAGAATGATTAGCTCTCTTCAAGATGACTTCGCCTACTAGGCTATAAGTACCTGTACACGGTAGAATAAATGGCGCGAAGCGGTTCTACGAGGGTTTAAGAGCTGGTCCCCAAATATAAAAACCTAGTGCTTTCAATAACGAGACGATTCCCTGGTACTACAAGTAGTTATTAAAGAATACTGATTATTGAGTAGTATAGTGAATAGTGAGGTAGTAAATAGAGAGCAGATTATTTATTATTGCATTGAGTACCGTAATGAGTACGGTAGTGAGTAGCAAGTACCGGTAGTTAATAGTGAATATTAATTGGAAGTTGCGGGTAATGATTAGTGGGTAGGCCCAGAGAACATATCTACTACTGTACTGGTAGTTCATTGAATTGACCCAGGGGACAAGTCCTCTTGACCGCCCTATTGAAGTCATTTAGAGTACAGTAGGTCAACGACTCAGCAACTAGTGCGTTCGCTGCCGAGTAAATAATACTACATACCCCTCAGCATAGCTGAAATCTACAATTCCTCGGCGAAGCCGAGCTACGGGGGTTTGGGGGCTGGCCCCCAAGTAATAAAAACCAGCGAAGCCTGTGCCTTTAGGCTGGGTGTGTCGTGGGTTGGGGTGGTGATAAGAATGGTATGACGGGTACGCGGAAGTGGGCGTATATTTGAGGATGGGAAGAGGAAGAGACAATTTGGGCAATTTTTCAAATTTCACCCAACGACATTCGATAGATAGGCACGATGGATGAGGAGAGAGAGGCGACCAGACTGTGGCGAGTGTTCCGAACGGTGAAGGAGCTTGTGCGGGACCGAGTATGTATTTTGAAGTGAAAAATAAGTTGATTGGTTTCTAACTTGTGGGGTGGTTTAGGGATATGATATTCCAGAGAGGGAGATCTCGATCTCGCTGGAGGAGTTCAGAAGTAACTTCTGCGACGCCTCAGGACGGGCCCAGAGGTCCATGCTGAGTTTCCAGGCTTTGCCTACTGTTGAGGCGCAGGAAAAGTTCCCTGATCTGGGGTCTTTGTGGGTGGAATTCTGCGGAGAGGACAATGTCGGCGTCAAGACGATGCGGACTTTCTGTTTGCACATCGCCGAGAAGAACTTCTCAACAGGCCTGTTTATATACCAAAAGAACGTGACTCCATCG
This sequence comes from Blastobotrys vanleenenianus, assembly GCF_965637985.1. Taxonomy (NCBI): domain Eukaryota; kingdom Fungi; phylum Ascomycota; class Dipodascomycetes; order Dipodascales; family Trichomonascaceae; genus Blastobotrys; species Blastobotrys vanleenenianus. Next base: position 114,725 of record NW_027481866.1, on the reverse strand, counting down.
GCTCAAAAGCTAATTCCATCCGTGGCTCCGGCGTCCATCGAGACGTTCCAGGAGGCGGATCTGGTGGTCAACATCACGAAGCATATTCTTGTCCCAAGGCATATCCGACTTTCAGAGGCAGAGAAGCGGGAGCTGCTTGAGCGATACAGGCTCAAGGAGTCTCAGCTGCCTCGAATCCAGCGGGAGGACCCGGTGGCACGATACCTGGGGCTTAAGCGAGGGCAGGTTGTCAAGATTATCAGGCGAAGTGAGACGTCAGGTCGATATGCGAGCTATCGAATCTGTTTATAATTTTTCTTTCCCTTTCCCCTGCAGTGCTACATTTGCTATGCTTTACCACGTTTTCTACGTGTAGTGTTGAAGCTGTGTGCCTCGATTGAGCCGTGTGCCGCTTTTTATTAATGACTCGTAATGTATACAGAAAACAGATTTATTGTTATTTTTGTATTAGCCTATTTAGCCTACAGGGTTTTTACTGATGATATGCGTACTATGCACGACGCATGCGTATGTAGAACGTCACGGTAGGGCTGGTGGCTGGTCGCATGGGGTTCGATGGTCGTCGCCGGAACACACACCACCCAGCCCCCATATAAGCTATCAACACGACTTAACCCGAGAAAGGAGCCTATATAATCACGTAATTTACGATAGAAGTAGTGCGAAATAAAATATAAAGGAGCTCGTGAAACCGTAAAGTCCGTGAAACCAAAGTTCAAAGTTTTGTCGAATGGGGAAAGCAGATTAAAGGCGGACCCGGAGAGAGATGCATGCGTTATTCCAGCCACCCGGATTTCCATCGCGAGGGCTGAACGATAATCAGTGGTACGGTTCCGTCTTTTGGTATGGATTCGCAGTGGAGGTGTTCTAATTAAAGAGGCTGGGTCGTGGATGCACGGACCCAGAAATGGATCCAGGCGATTAGTACAGAGAGAACGGCTCGTGAATAAGAAAACATGCGTCGTCGAATATATATAGCCCCTCGTGGCCTTCCTAGCTGCTTTCTCAATTGCATATATACTACAGTTATATCTCTTCTCAATTCCAGCATTAGCCACTTCCTTTTCCAATATTCTAAAGAAGCATGCCTCCCATCGCTAAGCTCAAGTCCCTTGCCACCACTAACCTAGCGGTGCTCTGCCTGCGACTCGTGCAATTCTTCTTTGCCGGTGTCGAGGTGGGTATCATGGGCTACTACATCAAACTGCAGTTGTCTAACGGCGACAAGGCGTCCTCTCCGTACATTTTTGTGCTGGTGGTGGGAGTGTTCACCATGTTGACGCAATTCATCTATTGCTTCAACTATTACCACCGGATGACCTTCCTGTGGGATGCGGCGGTGGCTACGGGCTGGCTGCTCTCTTTCTTCTGGCTGCTCAACTATGTGTCGCCTCTAGCGTGCGGCTGGAGTTCATTCAATCCATTTGGCTCTGACAAGTGCGGCCAGACGCGATCGGTTCTTACCATGGAAATTATCCTTGCCGTTCTGTGGTTCTTCACTGCATTCTTGGGTCTGCTTGATCTGTTCAAGGCCCGACGAAAGGCCAAGGCGCTTGGGGATGTCTAATCAAAAAGGCTATCAAAACCGGTTTTCCTATTTTCCATTCACTCATTTTAACGACGCATATGGCATATTATTCTATGATTTATTATTATTATTAACGACCGACTGAAAAACGGAAAATTGTGGGCATTATACGGGGGTATACACGAGTATACACGAGTGAGTTACGGTCACTCCGGGGGGATTAAAACTGGCGGATTTTATATGGGATATTATCAGGGTTTAATATATTGTATATTTTGTATTTCCATCTACAGTACCTTTTAATTATCTATTTTGTATTTCCATCTGCAATATCTTTTAACTATCTATTTTGTATTTCTACCTGCAATACCTTTTAATTATCAATTTTGTCGTTGGTTCTTGAATTGTCCTTCAACTCTTTTACCGCTTTTCACGTGTCCTTCAACTCTTGGTTGGTGAATTGCCTTTTTAATCTTCATTTAGGGGAATACCCCGCAACAGTTTCCTAAGATGCCGGTTTGTAAAATCCAAATCTATAGATCGAGTGAGAATTTTCACTCCATCTAGTCGGTACGAAACACTGTACCACGGTTCAGATCTGCTGTGTAAGTACTAGACAAAGACTATTTAACGAAACGCGACTCATTCACGATAAAGGACCATTCTCCATTCTTATTTCTTGGTAAGCTGGTAATTGGTGCAGTTATTTTTAACATCGCAAACCGAAACGCGTATAACCGGTTGTCCCTCCACATGTTATCAATTCGTCTAAACAGCCATCAATCCTCCGCGAAGCGGAGCTAAGGGGGTTTGGGGGCTGGCCCCCAAGTAATATCGATTCATGGGTACTGTACCTCAAAAGTGTAATACCTATTAGTTTCTTCAACATTATATAAACCAACCTTGTCAGGGTCCTGGTTGTGGTTCCCGATGGTGTGAGATTACGGAGGGGAGATGTTAGCAGCTAAGATTGAGTCGCAGAGACCTGTCCACCAAGAGACATTGGTGAGTCTGATTGCAGACGGTGGAGCCACCTCTACGCCCTTGGAGCCCAAAAACACCGGCCCGATCGTAATAACAAGACTATCAACAAGATCGTTCCGTGGCAGCAAACAATTGATAATCTCGGCCCCACCCTCAACCATCACAGATTTAATACCATTATTAACCAAAGCCCTGAAAATGTCCTCCCAGATAAACCGTCCTCTTGTCGAAACTGCGTCTTTATTGCCGAGCACCGGGATGCGTATCACTTTACCGCCAAGTGAGTTCAGATACCGCTCCTTCGAAACAATTGACTCAGTAGCAGGCAAATCGTCGCGGATCAAAATCCATGGCGCCAATCCCTCATTGTTTCGCACAATCTCAGCACACTGGGACCCTTGCGGATCCCAAACAAAGTCCTGGTCGACCACCACGGGGCGGATCTTATGGTCATTGTACCGGCAATTGAGCTTCGGGTCGTCCGCTAGCACCGTCCCTTTACCCACTAAAAGCGCATCGTGCTTGGACCGCAAATAATGTGTCATTGTCTTCGTCTCCAGGTGCGAAATGGTGGTCCTCTGGCCTTTTCCGGCCGCGATTCGCGAGTCAATGCTCGCCGCATAGGTCAGGGTAACAAATGGACGGTCTCCAGCATGATGCTTGGGCAAATAGCCCTCCAAAAACGGCACTAAACTCTGTGGAAGAGGAGTCAATTCCGTCATGTCGCCAGTGGTAGGTGAAGAGGGCTAAGTGAAGTGCCCTTTGAGCTCCAACCGGTGGGGTGCTTTTTTATATTTCACTGCACTTTTAACTTGGTGTGAATTATTGCATCCGCCCTGGCGGGTGCCCCCCCCCTCCGAAGCTCAAAGGCCGAGCTCTCCTCGGCTACGAGTAGAACATGCGCATGGAGTATACACTTGGGGGGACCAGTCCCCCCAAACCCCCCTTGGGGCTCCGCTTCGCGGAGGATCCGGTCATCAAACATCCCATGGGCGTATATGAGAGCACATGTGTACATCTAAGTCCGCCAAAGCGACATCGCGACAGCATCCTCCGCGCAGCGGAGCTACGGGGGTTTGGGGGCTGGCCCCCAAGTCAATTGGACGAGTGTTCAACCGCCCACACTCTCACAATAATTAGGGATTGCTGCTTTCTTGAATTAGCTACTTAATTTATTGATGCTTATAATTATTTGTTGTACACTAACCGAGATAGGCTTCCAAAGCTGCGTACTCAATAGTGAAGTGATCTGCCTGCATGCTTCCTAACAATGTCCAGTGTAATCGGGGAAATTAAGCGACAAACTAGCCATACTGAGTATTCATTCCTGAAATTATTTTACCAGTACAGTAGTACAGTAGCACCGTAATCAGTTTTACGACACTTTATAGCTGAGGGCTAGATTACTTAAAATTTGTAGACCCAGGCCGATTCCCATATGAGCAATACAACAGACTTGATCTTGTCAAACGAACATACAAAGATATGTAAAAGATATTTCGCATACATTTCAAATTGTAATTCTCGCTGTTTTCAACCCTTCATATGTGCAATTTTCGTTCTTAGTATGATACGGGGAACCATTATACAATATAGCATCTAGTCTCCTATGTAAGATAGTGGCCGATCATATAATGTTTTATCTTGTCACAATCTATTATATTCATAATAATACGCTAATGACTTCTCATAACGACTGTTCCATACATTATCCTGAGATGAAGTTTTGTTGAATCTTGTGAGTGGTCTTGTCAAGATGGTCCAACGTTACCGTTACTAACTACAGTACCCGGTAGTACCTGTATCGTTTCATGATAGAAAAAAAAGCAATTCAGATTAGTATTATCAAAATATAAACCTACAGGTAGAAATATGCAAATAGGCATCACAGCACGCTTTGACAAATTCTTCCTGAAACGCGTAGACGGATTTCGCTACCAGACTACTCGCCAGATCCAATTGTAGACACGGAAACTGACGTAATTGCCTGGGAGGATACCTCTTATCAAGTCATTCTATCTATATTTACACACAGCTCAATCATCCTCAAACTGTTAAATCAACTATGAAGCGAAAAACAGATGAATTGATATCCCCCCCTCATTCCCCGTAGCTCTGCTTTGCGGAAAAAAAAGTAGAAATCTCCGCGAAGCGGAGCCCCAGGGGGGTTTGGGGGGACTGGTCCCCCCATAAAAACACTCTGGGGTTCAATTGACTTGGGGGCCAGCCCCCAAACCCCCTGAGCTCGGCTTCGCCGAGGAACGGTGGACCTCTGTATAATACCTTGGATATCTCCGCGTAGCGGAGCCCCAGGGGGGTTTGGGGGGACTGGTCCCCCCAAGTGCACTATTTTAGCAAGCTTGGCTACCGCAATTGATCACTTTCTATTAAAATACGGTCAATTGTTCAACAGAACGGCTCTTCGATAAGCCAGTCGGAAGAATAATATAGGGTGTATTAGTAACCACCCTTTAAAAAAGCCAACTATGGAGGTGGGACCAAACCACCGCGACGATTTGCCACACTGCGACTTCACCGAAATACAACGACAAGATGATGCACGAACCGATCAGTTCAGCACACCAGGCCCCAATTGAGCACCGGTTCAACCCGTACACGGATAACGGCGGTACGGTCCTCGGAATTGCCGGGGAGGACTTTGCGCTGCTCGCCGGTGACACGCGACACAGCAGCGGGTACAACATCAACTCGCGGTTCCAGCCCAAGCTGTTCCAGGTGGGCGACGGCATCGTCATGACGGCCAATGGGTTCGACGGCGACTCCACGGCACTGCGCCGGGCGCTGGTCCAGAACATCACGTGGTACCACCACAATCACAACAAGAAGCTGCAAATCAAGTCGTGTGCGCGGCTCATCCAGCACCTGCTCTACGGCAAGCGCATGTTCCCATACTACGTGCAGACGCTTATTGCCGGGCTTGATGAGGAAGGGCGTGGTGCGGTGTACTCGTACGATCCGGTGGGGTCGTATGAGCGGGAGCAGACCCGTGCGGCAGGTGCGGCTTCGAACCTGATCATGCCGTTCCTGGACAACCAGGTCAACTTTAAGAACCAGATGGACCCGGAGAACCCGTCGCAGCCGCGTCCCAAGCGGTATTTGAGCTTGGATGAGGCGCTGAAGCTGGTCAAGGACTCGTTCACTTCGGCCACCGAGAGACACATCCAGGTCGGCGACCAGCTGCAGATTCTCATTGTTACTAAAGACGGCATTAAGGAGGAGTTCTACGACCTCAAGAGGGATTAGATGGTAATATATTTATGATTATACATGTGATAACCGACGCGAAGCGTCGCCCCGGGGGGTTTGGGGGGCTGGCCCCCCATTGAACAGTTGTACTATGAGTAACCCAGAGGATCTGACTATTGGGGGGCTAGCCCCCCAAACCCCCCGTAGCTCCGCTTCGCGGAGGGTCTCCAATAACTACTGTCTTCACAGCTTGATCAATTATGAACTTAGCCATTAACAACCACATCTATGGAAATCAATTCTCTTTGGCATTCTTTGTGGGTTCATCACCAGTCACTCCAAATCAATTCGTTGTAACGGGGGTTTGGGGGCAGAGCCCCCAACTACGGGAGCTCGAGGGCTGGCCCTCGAATACGTTAGTCAACCCCCCCTAGGGCTCCGCTACGCGGAGGTGCCCAATGTTACACCAATATTGAGGACAGAAATTGATATTTTCTTTACTACCTACCGAGCTAAATATTGGATTACGCGGACTCCCTGTAACAAAACGTTGTCATAAACCTCCCAGCTCATCACCAACAGCCGTTACAAAACTTCCCAAATTTCTGTAACAAACACCCAACCGTCTGCTACAAACCCCCCAGCAAGCACGCTGTACGTAATTCCAGGCACATTACAACTCGTGTAACAAACTCTAGTTACGTGTACCCAAACTGATCAAACATCAACAGATCAAAAAGTGATGGGGAATAATTTATTTGGCGGTTTTACTGAGGGAGCTCAAACTTCTGGCCCTTCATAACCTTGGTGTAGTAAATGTAGAAGAAGTCCGAATAGAGCACGGTCTGGATAATACCCGCCACGAGCGCAAGGTAGTCAAAGTTGGTGTGCGAAACCCACTTGTAGATCCAATTGAACACGTAGAGGAACCGGTACGCACCCAGCGCGAAAATGTAGTGCACCGTAAGAGCCTCGGCCTCGCCAGTTCGCTGCAGCAAGAACAACTGCGGCAGAATGGCTACACTCTCGAGCCAAATCGAAAACGCCCACAGAATCTCCGATGGAATATACGCCGGTGTCGTGATAAACGCCATGACAACGCTACCACCTAGAAGATACTCTATCTTAAACGTGTCAATATTGGGATTGAACGTGGGTCTATACTTATCCTTCATGAGATGAAGAATGTAGACAGAGGTCGAAATATAAAGAATCTTCATAAACAGGTTGTAAATCGGGAACCACGCGCCCCACAGAATATCGAGGTACCGTGTGATGTAAACGAGCGCATACAGGGCCTGAGTCTTGAACGAAATGCCGCTGACTGACCGCGAAGTGTGGATTTTGTGGATCAGCAAATAGATGCTCACACAGTGGACAAAGTCGCCTGGTTCGTCCAAGTTAGTATATTTCTATCGACCACCACCAGTTTATCGACACTTACCAGCTAACCGAAACAAATTGAACATTTTTGCTTCCCCGATTTCGCCAATTCTCGTTTGGTTAATAAATAAATAAAAGCCTTTCCAAGGTTGTTATTACGGTTGTTGGCGCGATATGATGGGATGAGGTGTCAAGACATTTAAACCCGGCCACCACATATTATGTAATGGTCCGATAAGAGGATTAATAATGTGAGACACACATAAAAGCCGCACCCGCCGCATGCAGCTATTCACTGAGCCGCACGCACCCATAATACCTCTAGCCCGCTTCGAGGAAGGCTAATATCTAGGCCGCTTTGAAGAAGGCAGAGAAGTGTCTTCTTCGGCGAGCGTGCGGTGCTTGGAGCGCCCCTTTTGGCCGAGAGTTGACATGTCACGCAGTTGCAGCGCCTTGGGCAATAGCTTTTTGTTCTTGTAGTCGTCTTCGAGTCTCTCGTTGAAGTTTCTCTGGAGGATCTCCTGGTCCTGAAAGAAAGCTCCCTTATGGTAGTATCGCTGCATGTAGGGCCCTGACGATTGGTCCGCTTTGGCTTCTTGCTGTTCTACGAGCTTTGCGCGGTCTTCTGCCAAAATCTGTTCATCGGTCATTGCCTTACGCCGTTCGTAGTCTTCCAATTCCTTTTCGCGGGCCTCCAATTCTTCTCTCTCGCGTTTTATTCGCTTCAGCTCTCGCACTTTCCATTGTGCTAGTTCGGCTACGGGGTCCAAATCGTCAGTGTCATCTAGCGCCAAAACCTCCTCGTCTTCGCCATATATTTTAGCTTTTTCTTCGTGTTCCTGTTGGATTTGTCGTTCAACGAGTCTCAAAGTTTCTTCGTGGCGATTTTCTGTTGAGTTTGGGGTCTTGGTGGTTTGCTGAGGAAAAGTATTTGGTTGTTTTTTATTCCTTGCAATAAACACGGGTTTTGATCCGTAGTCACTATCACTCTCTGAATCGTCTTCTTCACTTGATCCCACTGACCCTTCTTCTTCCATTGATCCTTCTTCTTCGCTTGATTCTTCCTCTTTCAAATCTTCTTCCTTTATTTCGTCTCCGGCAAGAATGATCTCACTCTCTTCTGCGTTAACCATAGCAGATCGCGTGCGTTGCTTGATCTCTTCACTAGCCCTAACCTTCTCGTCAACATTAGTGACGGCTGAAGTCTTTCGCTGTTCAACTATTGGGCCTTGAAGGGGTTCTTGTATGTGCAAGTCTTCCACTTGGGTCTTCAGGGGTTTGATTTCGATCTTCTTCACCCGATCCTCATCTTCTTCTTCCTTCCCAGAGACCTGCTCCTCATATTCGCTTTCGCTTTCGCTTTGGGACTCCCCTCCAGCCGGTTTCCCGGCAAAGTGCCTTCTCGGAGGCATTTCTATCGGTCACTTAAAGGTTGGTTTGTTCACCATCATCCCAACTTGGCGACACCATTGAAAAATACCGTCATTGACAATGTCACAGGAAGCCCCAAAAGTTCCCAAGGTCAACCAGGGTACGTTATTTTTTTGGGGAGGGTTGTAGTAATTAGTAAGCTGACTATTAGTAGAGCTGCAAAAGCAGTATGATGCGTTCAAGTCGACCTTGGCGCAGCTGCAGCAGAAGATCGTTGAGATGGAGAGCGAGGCAGACGAGTACAAGCAGGTGTTGGAGACTCTCAAGGGGACAGACAAGTCGAGAAAGTGTCATAGAATGATCGGCGGTGTGTTGGTGGAGAAAACCGTGGGCGAGGTGACCCCCGTGCTGGAAACCAATTTGTCGGGGATCAAGACGGTGCTGGAATCAATGACCAAGGACTATCAGAAGACCGATAAGGAGATGGCCGAGTGGCAGAAAAAGAACAAAGTACAGATCATGCGAACAGGCTAATTGTATTATATTATTACCTCAATCCTCCGCGAAGCGGAGCTACGGGGGGTTTGAGGGCTGGCCCCCAATATCAATTTGTAGTATTCAATTGGTCGTTTAACTAGAGATCTCGTAATCATTCGTAGTTGATTTTAGGAACCCACCATGCTCCATCCCTTCCTGGTATCAATTGGGGGGACCAGTCCCCCCAAACCCCCCTGGGGGCTCCGCTACGCGGAGAGCTTCAATCCCTTTGTGGAAACACTCTACCGCTGGTAGTAGTTGGGGGGGACCAGTCCCCCCAAACCCCCCTGGGGCTCCGCTACGCGGAATTTGGGTTGTGACAGGGTATTTGTTACACATTGTTACAGGAGGTTTATTACTCTGTAACTCTTCGGAAATTTTGTTACACGTTGCCACAGAAGTTAGTATGTGTAACGAGCTGTTACAAAACCCTCCTTGGAGATGCATCATGACGTTACTATGGGGATTACTTACGTGTAGCTCATTATCAATTCACACCAATTAATCTATCCATAGTTGTTGAGTTATCAATCTCATGGAAAACTAATCCTCCGCGAAGCGGAGCTACGGGGGTTTGGGGGCTGGCCCCCAAGTAGTATTCATGGTATCAGTTCGTCTAAGTAAACACTTATTCAGTCGTAGCTAACTTAAGGTGAGGATCCCATTCTCCGGCTACATGGAGGAGATCTTTTTTACTGGGTCTTCTTGACCTTTGAGGTGGACGGCCCGGTGTAGAGGTACAAAAGCACAAAGACGAGCCACGCCGCCACAACGGAGCCAGCCGAAGTGAGGTACACCCAGGAGTTGGTGATCTCCCAGGAACGGGGCCATTCGTCGTTGGCGATGTGACGGACAGTGACCACGTGGCGCTCTTCAATGAACGACAGCCCTGGGCGACGGTACTCCGTGCTGAACGTGAACATGCCGTACTGGTCGGGGATCTTAAACGCCGCACTGTACGTCGTCGCATTAGCTTTAGGAGTCGCCTCCAGGTTGAGTCTGTAGTACGGATCGAGCATGATGAACTCGAGCTGGACGTCGGAGGCCTCATATGGTACCCACCGGTCCTCCCTCCACTCACTGACATCAATTGAGTACTCAATGTCCTCGGAAACGCGGTAGTGATGGTGCGTCTCCTCCTCGCCAGCCCGGTGGTGGTACACATTGGAGGCCCGCAGCACCGACTTCTCCTGCATGACCCACTTGGACAACTCATTGGTGAAGTCGGCGTTGGAACCACTCAAGTCGGAACCGACCCACGCGAACCGCGCGTTATTGTTGCCCTGGACCGCAGCCGCCAGCGACACCTGCCGGCCCGTCGTCCACGGCTGCTTGGCGACTTCTTCCTCATCACGAGCGTCGTACACATACGTCGTCTCCTCACCACTTACCAGCGGAATGACCAGCTCACTGTTGCCCAGGTAAGCGCCGCCGGATCCCGCGACTTCAAATGTCGCAATGTCGCCGAGCACCGACTTCGGACCCACCACTTGCGACACCGCCCACGTGTCGTGGGCCGCACCCCCGCCGACAAAGTGGTCAATTGCCTTGTACCCCCGCGGCGCAATGTGCAAGTCGAGCTCGGCCGCGAAGTCGCGCACCGCCTCAGGCACCGACTTCGGGGTTGTCACGGCCAGGACGTTTCCGCCGCCATTGAAGTACTCCAGCAGCTTAGCAGCCGTCAGATGGGAACCAAGCGCCTTGGCGCGTACAGGCAGAAGCACCAGATGGTCATATGTCAGCTGATCAAAAAGGCTCAGCTCAATGGATGAGTCGTGAACGTCTACGGTCGTCACATTGTGGCCTCGAGCCGCGAGAGAGTCGACAAACCCCTGGAGCTCGGTCGAATTGTCTCCCACGACCAGCGTTCGCAGAGCCCCGTCCACAGGCAATCCACATACAGCCGATCCGAACACAGCAGCCGCTACCCACAGCTTCGATAGCAGCATTCCTTTGATCTTTCCTCTTTTGAAACGCTAGCGAAGTGATCGTGTGGTCCCCGGGCAATGCTGCAACGTGTAGGGTCTCTCTCTCTCTCCCGCGCGCCCCACCCCTTCCCACAACCTCCGCCTCGCTTACACGCTTTTAAAGGCTCAGTTATCGTATAAGCTGTTGAGGAAAGTATTAAAGGCAATTGATCAGGTAGAGGGTATCGGGGGTGTGTTTCCCTGGGGGCCAGCCCCCAGACCCCCGTGGCTCCGCTTCGCGGAGGGGTTTCTCGTATTGAAGAATTCTGGAATTTATAGCGTAGAGATTATCTTTTCAAGGAGGGTATGTCTAAAGTATAGCATTGATAGCAAGTATTGTATGCACTAGGTATTTCAGTAGTGGTTCACTCAAGTGAATGCGTTGAGCCTCTAGCCCAGGCTTCCTTCGGTATTCCTTCCTACTCACAATAAATCAAATATGAACTGCCTTGGTAAATAAATTACCATCACAAATTCAATAATCTTCTAATTCCTAAGCCTAACGATTGTCAAGAGAAGAGATATTCGTCATAATTGGGCTATTTGTTACGGATTGTCACGGGAGTTTTGCACATACAGACTGGGAGTTTGTAACGAGGACTTTGTAACGGCGTAACCGTAACGCACGATACGGGGGTCAGGGGGCTGGCCCCCAGCTACGGGAGCTCGAGGGCTGGCCCTCGAATACACTCCACTGCTAATACTATTGCCCCTAGGGCTCCGCAACCGCGAAGCATAGCAAAATGAGAGATCAATCATGATACCTCGGGCTTGTTAAAACTTTGTTTATAGCTGTAACACAGATTTGTAACGGATTGTAACAAAAGTTTGTAACCATTTGTAACGAGGGTCTTTCGCCAGTTGCGACTGGTTGTAACAAAGGATTTATAAGCGGCTGTAACGAGTTGAACGAATTGTTGTCTTGTTCGTATCCAGGTTGATCAATTAGAGACGGCGCGGCTGACGAACCGCCTTCAACCGTAACACTAAGATCAACGTCGGTTCTTCACACGAAGCAACTACAACAAAATGACCGTAGAGGGAAGCGATGTCGACCTGGCCAAGGCTTACTTGGAGCTGCAAAAGGGAGAAAAGACCGCTGATGTATGTTGTTGCGCTAGATTTTTATGGTATTGTGGCACTAACTGGGCGATCAGCAACTAGAAAGGATGCTGGATAGAATCGAGGCCAAAGTTGATGCCCTGATAACGTCGGAGGAGCTACAGGAGCTAGAGCGCCTGCAAGAGGAGCTGAAGTCGAACGTACAATCCACGGATGACATTCTTGAGGAGAAAACTGGCGAAGAGAAGCAGTAAATCGCATATAACCTCTGCGGAGCAGAGCTAGGGTTTAGGGAGACTGGTGCCCCCACCGGAGTATCCTAGAAGATATCGTATAATTCATTGGTTACTTTGCTTGAAGCTTCCCTCCGCGAAGCGGAGCCACAGGGGGTTTGGGGGGACTGTTATAACACTTAAAAGTTATCATATAATACGTTGGATCATTTTGACTCGAGATGCCCTCCGCGAAGCGGAGCCACAGGGGGGTCTGGGGGGACTGGTCCCCCCATAAAACACATAAGAGATATCATACATGTAATACAAGGGCTTGGGGTGGAAGATATATAGTACAATGGGTTATTTTGGCTGAAGTGGGGTCCAGGACTTCATATCGGTAGACTGGGGGTCATCCATGAGGCTGTTGGAGCTGTGACTGCTCATGATTGAACTGGAGCGTGACCCTCGGGGCGGAGGTGGTGGCGGTGGCAATGTGTTTGCTCGCGGTGGAAGGAGCGGCGGGTGCTCTTCGGCTGGACGTAATGCTACTGGTTTACGAGGCACATTTGGTACCGGCTTGCCTTTGGAGTTGCATTTTGTGGACTCCAGAGCAGGAGGCTTCGAAGTCGCACTGGTTGGGGCTCCCTGTTGAGCCGAATTGGCTGGTCCCTGCAGAGGAGGGCTGGTGGCTGCTCGGCGGGGAATAAGAGGGGCTTGGAGAGACGGAGGGGCCGATGATTCCATAGAAGCCAGTGAAACCTGGGACCCTCGAGCTGGAGGAGGAGGAGGCGGAGGAACCGCATCATTTCTCTGTACTGGTGGCCTCGGTGGAAGCGCTGGCTTCGAAATGTAGTCTGGCTGGGTCATCGAGTCGACCGAAAACGGATTGACCTTGTTTGGGTTCAGTATCATGTCTCCATGCGGTGGCCGTAGGCTCACCTTCGCAGGCTGGCCGCCGGCGATCCACCATTTCTTCGTATCCGTGCTAGGCGGCGGCAGACCATGGGTGAGCATGACTTCGTTGAGGTCAATAAGGTTAACAAGGTCGTTCATGTCGCCCACTTCGGACCGCCGAGAGTTGTACAGCTCAGAGCCAAGTGCCTCCTTGGCCTCCTCGTCAATAACAAGAATATTTGCTTTGAAGGTAGAAAACACGGGACGGTGGTCTGAGAACATCAGCGGCGCAGAGCCGTAGCTCAGCGACTTGAGACCAGGGCCCCGCGACAGAATTCGGTCGGTCCACGCTGGCACCCGCTGTTTCTCCGACGTGTCGTACGTATCAGTCCCATTGTCGAACTTATAAGTAGGAAGGAACGTAATGGGCGCCTCGTGGTAGTAAGGGAACGTTTCCCCTCGCTCCATCTGGCTTATCAACTGGTCGTGCTCAAGCAGAGTGTGGAGGTCTCCACTCTCAATGCTTCGTCGTACTACTTCATTACCAAGATTGATTCGATAATTGAAGTCTCCGAGCCAGATGATACTGTCGTGATCTTTGACTCGCCTTCCTCGTGAGAACCGCAGCCCGCTAGATATTGTCTTATAGTCGTCGTGACGCTCCTCAACGGCACCTTGACCGGCAGCAAGATGCGCAGTAATAAAGCAGAAGCTTGTGTTGCAGAACCGGAAGCTCACCGCTACACCACCTTTATTACCAGCCATACCTCCCAGACCAGTCTTCTTAGTTGCACCTTCGACATCCCGAACATTCTCCACTTCGTCGCGCCGAACGAACAGCAGCAGCGCAGTCCCCACCAGCTGTCCCGATCGCAACATGACAAATTGGCCTTTATTCTGAGCATTAAGGCAGTGAAGCACCCGTTTCTCCCACATCTCTCGCTTGCCCGGGTCAGTGTTAAGAATCTGGCCAGGCGTAAGCTCAACAATCTCCTGGAACCCAATAAGGTACAAGTCACAGGCTTCTCCATGGGGGAACAGCCACGGAGAGAGGTCCTGGTCGCAAAACTTGCCATTGAGGTTAAAAGTGCCCGCGAAAATGCTAATGTCTCGCTGAGAGGAGAACTCCTGCCGCCTTCTATGGAGCTCTGCGACGACATAATCATTGATAGGATCATAAAGAACCACTGCTAGCTGGCCCTCGCCTTTACCCAGTAGCACGTCCATAACATTCTGCCGACCCTTGTCCACAAAATTGTTGATATATATTCGACCAACAGATTTGGTCACATCGGCCAATGCTCCAGCAATGTTCATCTTTCCGCTTCGAGTGAAAGAGGTCTTCAGAGCATTGGTACCTGCGTAAATCTGGGACAGCTGGTCGCCGTTATCTGCCCATATAAAGTTATGCTTGTTCCACAATTCCGGACTACTCGGCAGGCCAGTGTCACTAAGGAAAATACCGAGTACTTCTTTGGAAATGAGCTGCTGGATCATGTTGGTTCTATCAAGACAGTCGAGACAGTTTGTGCGGAACACCCCAATCTGCTCCATAAAGTCCCTTCCCGTGTTAATATCGTAGCTGTAGTACGAAAACTCCTCCATTTTGTGCTCTAGTCTGGGCAGGATTTTAGCGGCCATGGCGTATCCTCCGCGGGCGACTGCCGCATGGAAGTCAAACTCAGTCATCGAGACATTACTGGCTCGCCGCAGTCCTTGAGATATTTCGAGGTGTTTCCGGTACTGTTTTGTGAGGTCAATTTCACCAGGCTTGTTCGCCAGAAGATTGACAATTTGTACAGACCCAAACCGGTTGAGGAGACCGCCCATATGCTTCTGGAATGCCGGCTGGGCGGCTTCTACTGACCTTGTAATATTGACCTTGGCAGTGAGCAGGTTAACATCCTGCTCCCAGAAAGTTGGCACACTTCCTCGCACTTGAATGAGGCCGAAGCACTTGTCGTTTTCAATGTAGAGGACAGTTTCCGTTTCCACAAAGTTGGCAACATTTCCTTCGTCATCTACACCTCTCGCATTATATCGAGTGCCGGCCCGTTTGCATGACTGGCGAGATATAAGTGTCAGATATGCTGCTTTACCGCCAATTGTCGTTGTAGTAGTGGATGCAAATCCTCGAATCGCGGTAGTAAGGAAGCCGCATCGGTCCAGTTGGTTTTTCTCTTCCTCGGGAAGGCGGGAACGGAATTTGATCAGCTCTTTCATCAGGTAGGAATTCCACATGAACGATTCGTCGATGGTGTCTACGTTGATAATCTTCGCTTCCGGGCCACTAATAAACGGTTAGATCATTTCATCAATTGCACTTTCCCTGTCAATTTAAGCCATCAATCCCAGCATGTAATATCTCCTTAGAGCATTCCTTTACTCAGTTGGCGAAATTTTTTATCTCCTTTTGAGTTATTCAAGCCCTGCTCCATCATGCTCAGGTGAATATAGCCCATCAAAATCATAGACTCAATAGAGTTGATAAAATCTCTGATGAACCATTACAAACCGTAATCAAGCCAATAACAGCTTAATGGGTCAATTGAAATCCAACCAGTGCCAGTTAAAAAGTCAAGAAGTGGGAAATACTTACCGATTCTGAAGAACACTTGTCAGATCAAAGTCGGTGGAATAGTAAAAACTGCCATTACCCAGTAGCTTCCTCAAACTGGTGCATGGATGCTCAAAATTAGGGGCCCGCGAGTCCAGTGTACCCCCTGGAGTGGGGCTACCCACGTCTATCGGATACCCATTGCTGTCCAGTGTTATGAAGTCCCAGTCGGACCGCGTTAAGCAGTGGAATTCTACTCCATAGATCCGGCTAATCGTCTCCCCCGGGCGCGGAGAAGCCACCTGGGCCTGTCGCGTAATGACACACAAATAAACATCGCTGTCAATATTGATGATTCCGAGGAACCCGTGGCATTCATTGCTTGACAAGGGTTTGTACGACTGTAGCCCGATCGAATCCGTCTGGGCAAACTCGACAATACACCTGGGGCCCTCTTCTTCATCGCTCTTGCGCCCTTTCTTTGGCGAAGGGGTCATGATGGATCTAAAGACCATGACGTGGTCCCTCGAGGCCAGAGCCAACGATCGTGGCTGCTCTTTGACCAGCACTTTCATCGCCTATGCTCCCCGTAAGTGATCTTCAAAACTAGATATCCTCGATGCTCTCGATATGCAATTCTCTGTTCGTTTCTGTTTAAATCAGACCAGCTTTCCCTGGCAAATTGAACTGCGTCGTCACCCTCGAAGGAAGTTAAATGAAGTGAAGTGCAAGGTACGTGGGTGGCTCTCTCCGGATGTCTCACCTGTCCAGTACTAACTCCGATACCGTTCGATACGATCCTGACTGGCGATAATATCGTAGTTAGAAGTTAAATATCGCGAAAAGACTTGAGGAATCTCTGCCAGAAGACTGACATACCATATACGGTACAAGAAAAGAGAAAACAATGGAAGTCGAGCCTAAAGGGAAGCTTATTAAGCGGTATCTCAATGAGAAAACCCAGGAATCAAGTCTCCATGATACCATCCGGGTGGACGAAATAAAAGACCCGGAGTACCGGGAACGCTTTGTAGAGCTTTGTCAAGCCTGTAGGAGTGGTGATCTCGAGCAGGTTGAGAAGTTGGTGTCGTTTGGCGCTCATCTTAACGCCATTGACGAGTTCGATTACTCACCTTTAATCCTTGCTAGCCTCTGCGGCCACTTGGAAGTAGTCAAATACTTGCTGGAAAAGGGAGCTGTGTGTGATCGTGACACTTTCCAGGGCGAGCGATGCTTGTATGGAGCGCTGAACGACACAATTCGGCAATTATTGCTGAAATTTGACATTTCCAAAGCGGTAGACACGGCGCAGCCATTCGTTGCTCACGTCTCCTCCTTCCTGTCGAAACGCCCGCCGCTCGATACGCATGACATTGAATTTGTAGCGCTGGATGGAGCTGTATTTAAGCTGCACAGGTTCATTTTGGCTCTTCAGAGCGACTACTTTGCTGATCACCTTCAGGGAGCTTGGAAGAACAAGAAGAGTGTCGAGCTGAAAATCAGCGACTCCAGCGCATTCAATTATGTTTTACGCTACATATACCTCTATGATCAGCTTCTTCCGCGGGATGAGTACACTCTGAACGAGATTCTTAAGATTGCGCGCAAGCTACGGCTACAGGGACTCGTAGATGACTTGGAGTATGCAAGGAAAGACCTTGAGGAGAGGGCAGCAAAAAACCGGCTATTCAAGTCGCGAGACCAACGTGAGTCTGATATGTGGAAGGCGCGTACAAAGTTTGAATTGTTGCTGGAGAAGGAGGTTCTTGGAAGCCGCAAGACTTTCGGGCCCTACGACGATGATCTTTCACAAGAGGACTTTGAGCAGTTTAGAAATCTCCCTTCAGCACCGGACGCCATTCTTTGTCTTATCATTGAACACGAAAATGACGATCTGGAAGTGAAGGAGGAAACTGTACATTACTACCCTGCTCACAAGACTATGCTAGTAAGGTCCGAGTACTATCTTACCATGTTCACGTCGTCATTTTCGGAAGGAGTGGCTGATTCTAACCAGTTGCCGGTGATAACTCTGCCTGTGGCAAACGTGAGGACCGCTGAGCTGGTACTTACCTACCTTTACACCGACCGAGTAACGGTCCCCATTGAGGAGGCAATGAACGTCATGTATGCGGCAAATTTGCTGCTGCTCGACCGTCTCAAGAGTTTGGCTGCCATTACTATTACAAACTGTGGCAGTAACCTACCCAAGAGCCTGCCAATATACAGTGTTCTGCGCGCTGGATGGACGCTGCGAATTGATAGACTGGAAAAATATGTTGCCAGATTGATAGCGGACAGATTGGAAGAGTTCGTTGCGGATGAAAGGTTCAAGCTTATTGTGCAGGAGTCTGCGGAAAGAATTTTCGAACGGCAGGAGACGGATACTATTGAGCTTATTGATGATATCCGGTATTATCTGGCCAAGAAGTATGGTATTATTTTCGGCGATGGGCAGGATGCCGATGGTACGAAGGAGCTTGGCAAGAAGGTCTATGACGAGGAGTTGTATGTTTCTCAGTATGAGAGGGAATACAATTCTCAGCTAGACCTAATTGACGGTCTATTGGGTGAACTCAACCTGGAGGCCTAGTTGATGGTCTATTGGGCGAGCTTAGCCTATGATGCATTTTCCCACCTCTACGGGTTAGGGGAGGGCAACCAACCAGTACAGTCGTCTTTTTATTTTCAGTAGGAATTTATTCGATGTTATTCATCGACCATCCACGAATTTTTTTTTTCACGGTACTTCGTTGAGTAGTTTAAAAATCTGCATTGTAAAAGGATTCATGGTGGAATGGAAACTAGTAATCCAGTCCCTGTCTCAAGCATTTTTCAGTATAGATTGCATATGCACTACTGCTAGGTACTGTATCTCTCAGTACATATCAAAGCACTTATTCATATTGTTAACGCGCCAGTTTCGTAAAATAAATATACATGTCGTCATAAAGTCATATTCTGGAACCCCTCCGAAGCATCCTGCATCTGCTTTAAACTTGCTCGCTTGGAAATGGGCCCCGGCGTTGCAGCTGGACTAGAATTACCACCAACAATTGGCGAAGAAAGCCCCGGAGAGACTGCTCTACGCTTCAGAACCGTGGGCTCCGACTCTTCAACCAACGTCGCCTTCCTCTTCAACCCCTTCGAATAGTTCTGCACACTGGCATTCGAACTTATCGACGCACTGGGAGACAGTGGTACATTAATATCAGAATCATCAGTGTCAGAAGGTCCACCGAACCCTCCATAGCTGCGCAGTACAAATGGTTTGGACTGCCTGCGCTGCCTAGGCTTATTAATCTCTTCTTCCAAGAACGGGCTATGGTGTACGGGAGGCGGGAATTTCAACGAGGGCTCAGTGTCTTCGTCATCACGCAGTGCCGAGGTAACTTCGGCCTCGCGCTTAATCTCATAATCTAGCGGCGACAATTCCTCGCGCAGGTCGCGTGAAATACGCAAAAAGCTCTTAACCTTGGGCT
Source organism: Blastobotrys vanleenenianus (assembly GCF_965637985.1). NCBI lineage: Eukaryota > Fungi > Ascomycota > Dipodascomycetes > Dipodascales > Trichomonascaceae > Blastobotrys > Blastobotrys vanleenenianus. The sequence continues at coordinate 95,538 of NW_027481866.1, read as the reverse complement.
TGAGAGCCTTGGAGCTCGTCTTGAGCTGTCGAATGGCAGCCCGCGGCCCCCCAGCCCCGAGCAACGACTCACTTACTGATCGGCTCTCCTCGGCCTTGGCCAGCCGGTGCCGGAAAGACCCTCCAAGCAACGAATCGTGCGGCTCATGAGTTGGTGCGGCGCTGAGCCGCCTCCTGTGCGGCGAAAAGTACGACGCATCATGCTCTACGGAGTCCATGCCCTCTTCATAACCGTCTTCAGAGGAAGAAGAGGAGCTGCTTACAATGGCAGGGCGGTCCCCTTCGCACCCGAGAGAGGAGACACTCGTGCTTGGCCCGTAGTATAAAGGCGAACCTGTATACGCCCCTTTGGTAAAGCTACGCCGCGAGGCAGAGTGGACCGTCCCCGAGCTTCCCAGAGAGGCCATGGATGGGCTCATCATCGGCGATGAGGTTGTCTCTGGGGTCAGAGGAGCTATCGTCACCTGGCTCAGTGAGGACAGGCGGTGGGGCGGCCGGATATGCCCCGAGTACTGGCTCTGGGCCGGGGTACTCGGGTCTTCAATTGGGCTGGGCCGTCGCAGCAGCTTGGTCGAGCTGAAATGGCGCTTCTGGCTCGGCGTCGAGGGCACCGAATCCCCAACCCGTCGCTGCATCGCTCGATAGCAAGATTTGAAACTCAAATCTGCGCGACCGGGTATCTTCCCGTCGGCCGGTTTTTTTTTTGCTGTTTTTCGCGCGCCCCATTTTACCCCTGGATAGCCCACAATGCCCACTTAATCGGGATATTAATGCGGGAAAGCCTTTATAAAAGTCGAAGGGTGGATATTTTAAAGAGGGATCAGTAGGAAGTAGAGTAGTAGAAATATAACCCATGGTGCTCCTTTGTGTTTGGCTTGTGGTCGAGGTAACGGATTCATCTTCTCATTGTAGTTGTCTCTATCCTCTCCTCGTAGGTTCCTTGGGCTTACCCATTCTTCTCTCCAGTATCTTTTCTCCCTTGGGTCTTTCTCGTGAGTCTGTTTTCTCTCTCGAGCCTCTCACTTGAGTCTCTCTCTCCTATCACCCTTGTCTCTCCTCTCTTTCAATTATGTTATAACCATCAAATGATTGCTTGGCTCGCATAAGCAGTGAGAGAGACAAACCAATTACCTCCTAGACTTTCTCTTCGACTTGAAATAATCTTTCATCGGATCTTCGTCATCTTTTAGTTCTTCATCCTCTTCCCTCCGATGTCGACGAGAAGGTGACTCGGATCTGTCACGGCGACGCGAAGAGTAACGGTCATCTGGACTCTTATCTCTTTTCTCCTTTGAATCTCGTGAATGCCGTGATCTTCTCTCTCTTGAATCTCGTCGCTCTCTTGAATCTCTCCTCTCTCTTGAATCTCTTCCCTCTCTTGAGTCTCTCTTCTCCTTTGAGTCTCTAGAATGCCTTGAATCTCTATATCTCCTTTCCCTGGATTCGACATTGCTTTTCTCGCCTGATTCTCGATCGTCCCTCTCCCTTCTATCTCGATGTCTTCTCTCTCTCGAATCTTCTCTCCTCTCTCTAGATTCTCTTGAATCCCTCCTCTTTCTAGTCTCTCGCGAGTCTCTTGAATCCCCTTCAAAATTAGGATCCCGAAGGAGGTCTACGACAGCGTTATACTCCTCCTCACCCTCCTTCGGCTCATATCGCGTATGGTCTACCCGGATCTTGCGCCCCATAATCTCTGTCCCATTGAAGTTGTCCACTGCCAAAACAGTCGATCTCTGATCCTCATACTTCAAGAACGCAAACCCTTTGGACTTCCCAGTCTCCTTATCTCTCGCAAGATTCAAATGCACCGGGTTGCCAAACTGTGAAAATATCGTCAGAACATCGCCCTCGGTCAGCTCTCGAGGAAGTCCCCCAATGTACACGTATGCTGTATCCTTATAGTCGTTATGCCACGAAGCTTCAATTGGAATGCCCTCTTCGAGCTCTCGTTCGTTAAGCTGCTCGATCTGTTTTATCGAACTACATGTAAACCACGTTAGCATTGGCCCAAACACTAAAAATTTCAATACATCACTTACTTCATTATCCATTCAATACATCACTTAAATTGCCTATTAAGAAGTTTATCGACTCGCTAATATCAAGCTACCACCGGGATACTGTACTACAACTGGTGAAGGTACAAGGGGTGTGTCGGCGGAGTTTGAAAAATTAAAGCGCGGGCCCCACGTTGATATTTCATAAGACGGTCCAAACGGTCTAAAGAATAAATGATCAGGCTGAGGAAACGAGTAGCCGTTCTTCTGGCGGCTATTCTCGCTCTCATAGTAACCATTGCCTGCCTGTGGATCAGGCTGGACGCTCAGTGGTTCCCGACATATCCCTACGCCCTCTCACGCAACCCGGTTATGAAGGACACCATCGAGCCCCCTGAGGAGCTTATTAGTCGACCAGGACCAGATCACCAGAATGTCAACGCTACGTTGCTCTCGTTGGTGAGAAATAGCGAGCTTAAAGACTTGATCAACACTATGAAGGACGTGGAGCGGACGTTCAACTCAAAATTCAACTATCCCTGGACGTTCCTCAACGACGAACCTTTTTCGGAGGAGTTCAAAACAGAAACGAGCAAGCTCACGAAAGCCAAGGTGCATTATGAGGTGGTTCCGCCTGAGCACTGGCTGGAGCCGTCGTGGATCAATGGAGAGCTCCAGAACGCTTCTGAGATTTATCTCAAGTCGGAGAAAGTGCAGTACTCACTCATGAAATCGTACCACCGGATGTGCAGGTGGAACTCAGGCATGTTCTTCCACCATCCACGGCTTAAGGAGTTCAGGTGGTACTGGCGTGTTGAGCCAAAGACGCAGTATTTCTGCGATATTGACTACGACGTGTTCAAGTTCATGGAGGACACTAAGAAGGCATATGGGTTCAATATCAACCTGTACGACTCGCCACAGAGTATTCGAACCCTCTGGCCTACTACTCTAGAGTTTATTTCTGAGTACCCGGAGTTTGTTCACGAGAACAGCTCAATTGGTTGGCTTACAGACTCATCGAACCGGCCAGAGCACAACCGAATTGCCCAGGGGTATTCTACTTGCCATTTCTGGTCGAATTTTGAGATTGCAGACATGGACTTCTGGCGGTCTGAGGCGTATCAGAAGTACTTTGACCATTTAGATCGATCAGGCGGGTTCTTTTATGAGCGATGGGGCGATGCTCCAGTGCATTCCATTGCAGCTGGGCTCTTCTTGGACCAGAAGCAAATCCACTGGTTTAAGGATATTGGGTACCACCATTCGCCGTACTTCAACTGTCCCAATTCACCAAAGTGCAAAGGATGCGTTCCGGGGCTCTTCTCTAAGGGCAAAGATGTGATTCAGGAGAATTGTCTGCCCATTTGGGCCAAATATGGCGGATTGGACCACTCTGAGTTCTAACCACAATACATTGCATTCTGCCCGGCTAAATAGTAACGATATTTCGGGTGGGCGATATAGTGATGATGCTAACCTAGAATACGACATGATAATTGAGACGCGAATTGGATTTCCAACAAATTTCATATACACCAATTGCTATTATCACAGGTAAAATTATATACTTGAATTACAATAATATTAATAACGAAGATATACAAAAAAAAACGCGTTACTTGTGGCGCTCGTAATTCTGATCCAGCCACCGATTAAGGAGCAGCTCTTCCACCGGATCGCGCTTCCGCAGAGAGCTCTCAGCGCTTTCTTTATTTAATGCAGATTGGTAATGCCGGTCGCGCTGGGCATATTGATAGATCTTCCTCACCAAATACGTTTCTGTCGCAGTGGATATAGACCCGTCCTGGAACCACCCAACAATGTTCTTCAGAGCAAGCGCATCATTGCGGTTCTCCAACTTCTTAGAACACAGAACATGGTCAATCGCCTTCGCGACAACACTGTCCGAAATCAAAGTCCGTCGAGAGCTTGTAGTGCCACTCGGGATCGGCGGAAGCGGCCTCTGGCTGCTGGCCGAGTTTCGGAACTCAGCGTCCATTGTGCTATTATAAGTAGTCCCATCCAAAGTGCCAATGCCAGTACGCTGGTCATCGTCTTCGTCATCTTCATCATGCTGTTTGCTACTCTGTGAATATTGTGGATGGTTGCTAGGGGCGGACTGGAAGGTTGACGGCTGCTCGGGGACAGCCATGGCCATGAACCCCTCGGTCGGCTTGACTGTATCAAAGTCCCATCCACCATCATCGTCATTGTCATCTGCCGCACCCAGAGGAGCAACAGTCTGAATAGTCGGCTGGTATACTTTCTGTTTCCGCGGTCGCTTGTCAATGTACTTCTCCCGTCGCTCGATTACCTTGAGCAGGCGGCTCTTCTTCCCCGCGTTGCGAATGAATCGATGCTTGAGCAATTGCGTCACAGACGGCCGCTTGTTGGGATCTTTCTGTAGACATGCGGCCACAAAGTCCTTAAAGTCGCGAGAAAAGTCTCCTTCAAGTCGAGGAGGATCGTTCTTCGGGATCAGGAACAACACCTTCATGGGGTGGCAGTCCGACAATGGCGGTTCGCCTTTGGCAAACTCAATTGCTGTAATTCCCAGAGACCAAATATCGGCTTTGTATCCGTAGTCTTCCTGTTTGATGACTTCAGGGGCCATCCAGAAGGGGGTGCCGACAAACGTATTCCGCCTGGACAAGTTATTCGACAATTGAGTCGCCACTCCAAAATCTGCGATCTTTACATCGCCGTCAGAGGACACAAGAACGTTGGCGGCCTTGATATCTCGGTGGATTTTGCCGTTTTCATGCAGATACTGGAGTGCTAGCAAGAGCTCTTTGCACACAATGGCGATCGACTCTTCATCGAAAGTGCCCGGTCGCAGCAAATCGAGCCCTGAGCCACCCCCTAGGTACTCCATTATGATCCATAGCTTATGGCCCTTGACAAAGCATCCGTAGTACTTTGTCACTCGCGAGTTGTTGCACCCAGCAAGGATGGCGATTTCCTTCTGGATCTCATCAATATCGTCGTCACTGCTCTCTAGATCAATCTCTTTTACAGCAACGACCCTGGACATGACGTTATCCACAGCCCGGTAGACGACACCAAAGCTTCCGCTGCCCAGCTCCTCTAGTAGAGTGAACTGGTTCGCAGAGAAATTACGCCGGTCGTCGATAGACCTGAGCGACGATATCGATCCATTATTTGAGTACGCCGCTGTGGCGGTAGTCGCTGTAGTCGTAGAAGACGAGAACGATGAATGCGAAGACACACTTGAAGGGGCACTGGACTTGGACATTATGCAATCATACTACTATAACTACTGCTACAGGGGGGTGGACTTTTATTGCGGGTATCTAAAAAAATTTCAGCAAATATCTCTAAAAGCAGGGTATTTTTGGCAGCCACTAGGTAGGGGTATATACTTTGAAGCAGTATTGTAATTAACCGTACAGGGGATCGTACGTACGCAGCAGTGGCTTATCCTTTCCCTGGACTTCCTTCGTTTCTATGGACTTTACAGCCTGAGACATTTGGTTTTTGCGGGACGAAAAGTAAACAAAAGTCACGTGAGGTCCATATAAAACGCCGCTTTTATGGCGCCCCTGATCGGCGTCATCTTTAGAAATATGTGTATATTTTGGTAATACATATGGAGGTATTATGTAGTTAATAATTGGCACTTTCGTGCATAAAGTATATTTCAAGTTTCTGTGGGTGATATGTCTGCAGTATGGTACTGGTGGATAGGTAGAGTACCGGGGGCAGTATAGTACGTAGTGAACTGCGGCATATCATATACCCTTGTACAGTTCGAGTGGTGAAAAATGTTGCAGGTCAAGGAATCATATTGTTTCGATCGGGTTCCAGTGGTGATCTGTTGATCCAATCTTTGCTGAAAACAAAAATATTGTTGTACTCAGGTAGATGAGTTTCAAGCAGCCAGCCATCCAAATGCGGCGAATTTTACTTGCGTGGATGATTATCTTTCTTTGAAGTTGGAGTCCCTTTCTGCAGGATTGGTATGCTATTTTTTTTGTAAATTTTGAAACTTCAGGAGAATGAAAAGCATTCTTGGATTGTCCAGTGCATTTGTAACGGTTTTGTATTGTATCAATACACAAACGTTATATTGTAACCTCATTTACATGCACTACAGTGTATCGTGGTAGTCCGCACAAAGTACTTCAATTGCGCAAGGTAATGGCTTCATATGAAGGGATGCTTTTTTAGAAATATAACCTGGGCATAGCAACTTTCAACATGGGCGACTATTTGTAATCGACTTTGTTTGTCCGCAGTTTACCATTGGAGCATCTCACCAATTCGTCATCTGACAGGAAGATTGTACTACCAGTTCATCCACAGCTATGTTAGTTCCGGAGAAATATCTTCCATCCCGCTCCTGGATGAGTTTTCTTCGCAGTTGATGAAAGCGCATGAAAATATTGATCTAGTGTGGAGTCATGTTCTGTTGAAAAGCCCTCTCAGTTTGATATGCTTTTTAATTGAGACCTCAAATAATCAGATGGCGATTTCGTGGGTATAATAGAAACAGCGCTGTATATAATTAGGTCTACCAATAACATCGGCACCCTGTACTGATGAAGTCTTTCCAAACTTCGCACAGTCTTTTCCGAAGCATCCTGTCTCTTTATTTAGTGACTATAGCCCATTAATTCCTTCGCATATATCTCTGAACCTCCAATAGCGCTGGTAGTGCCTATTAGTAAATGGAGGGTTGGATATCTGTAACGGCATGGTACTATCTGTATTAGCAAGAAAGCAGTTTCATGGTATGGATGGCGATCTTCAAGGTAGATATTAATTTTAGCGCTTCCATCTGATTAACTTCCATTAATATTTTCGGCTGGTCGTTTATACTCAAACGCAGCTCGCATGTTCACATATTGCTCATGTATTGTACTGTACTAATGACTAAAAAACTGATAGTTCTATGGCTTGAAAAGAATAACGGAGGTAGCGACCCCCGAGATAATACCATCAGCAGAATCTTAGACGTGTGCCATAATTACTCGTTTATTCTCTCGCACATCAAAATATCTCGCTTAGAATAATCCGCTATCGCTTCTCAAATTTCCACCAGCTGTTATAAAAGCGCGACTTTCAACTGCTTCAAAGGATCTACACCTTCCATAAAACTGGTAGTACATATATAGTCGAACTACACAGAACTAATGACGTATGCATAGATATAATCTCATCAAGATAACTCATTCATAGTGCCAAGAAGTCATTTAAAGGAAGTCGTTAAGTTATATGGCGGGTTCGTACGGCTGAACCCCCGCCGGTCGGAGATCGAAATTTCCATGTCAATCTTATCTCACTCGGACCTTTTAATACTAATTCTTCCCGCTAATATAGACTCTGAACACTGATGGCACATATAGCGAGGCCTATATTCAGTGTCCTGCGGAAGCCTCCTCTGGCCCCGCTTGCCCCAACTTTCCGGCGCTTCAGTAGCGGCGTTGGCGGCAGATGGCAGAAATCAGAGCAACCCAAACTTCTGAGTGACCGGCTGAGGCTGACGAACTCGTCAACACCATTACTTGGGGCAGCTGACGGGACTACTGCATCTAGTCCTGCTGCATTCAAGTCTCTCAATGACTTGATTCTCCAAAAAAGCCTTAGCCACCGCAGCATCGGTGACCACCTGGTCCGGTGCACTGTGTTTGATTTGCATGGCAATGTCAAGGTCGTTTCGGGCGAGTTCAAGCGATCTGAATTGCTCTCCAAGCATGGTCTGCTGCCGCGAGACTTGCGGAAGCTGGATATTGGCACCAGCAGCATTGTTCCGTCGATTTTGGTGCGGACAAACTCCATTCTCGTAAACCTTTTGCATATCAGGGCACTCATCAAAGCCGATATGGTTCTTCTGTTCGACGCATACGGATCAACCGACTCTAAGACCCAGAGCGTGTTCATGTACGACCTCGAGCACAAGCTGAGGTATGGCACGAAGACTATGGGCGGCCTGCCATACGAGATGCGAGCTCTGGAGGCCATCTTCATCTCGGTCGTGACTGCCCTGGACGCGGAAATGCAGGTCCACACGACAGTTATTAACGGTATTCTGGCAGAGCTGGAAGACGACATTGACCGAGAAAAGCTGCGGCTGTTGCTTATCCAGAGCAAAAAGCTCTCCTCGTTCTACCAAAAGGCTACTCTTATTAGAGACGCTATAGAAGAGCTGCTGGATCAGGACGAGGATCTAGCGGGAATATATCTTACTGAGAAGCTCAAGGGCACGCCGCGAGATGAGGACGCAGACCACGGAGAGATTGAGATGCTGTTGGAGTCGTACTACAAGCACTGTGATGAAATTGTTCAGACAGTGGGCAATCTTATTAACAACATCCGCAGTACGGAGGAGATTATCAACATTATCCTCGACTCTAACCGAAACTCCTTGATGTTGCTGGACCTCAAGTTCCAAATCGGCACTTTGGGGTTAGGAGGCGGGGCGTTTATTGCTTCTCTCTATGGCATGAACCTCATGAACTTCATTGAAGAAACCAACTGGGGATTCCTGTTGGTCAGCGGCGTTGTCACAGTGTTCTCAATCGGCATTGTCATATACGCGCTGAGGAATCTCCAACGAGTGCAACGAATTACGATGATGATCCAACGAAATAGGAAAAACAAACGCAAGAAGTAGTCCTGTATATATACTAACGATTCCTTTCACTACCCACAAACACTTCACTGCTTCATTTAACTTGGGGGGCCAGCCCCCAAACCCCCTTGGCTCCGCTTCGCGGAGGAACAATTGATCTCTACAAGATCTCCGCGAAGCGGAGCCCCAGGGGGGTTTGGGGGGACTAGTCCCCCCATGAACACCCCACTGCTTCATTTAACTTGGGGGCCAGCCCCCAACCCCCCCTGGCTCCGCTTCGCGGGGATCTTGTAGAGACCAATTGATCCTCCGCGAAGCGGAGCCCCAGGCGTGAGGCGGCGCGTTGTCGGGGGGTAGCCTTCACTTGTCGAGAGATCCGTGAGGGGTTCGTAGAACGATAGTCCGTAGGTTGAGTGCCTTTAAAATAACTAAAGTATTATTTAACGATTGAGCAGTACTCAAAGCGGTGTTCAGCACTTCCGCAAAATTTGCAGTGAGAGTTAAAGGCAAACGTAGGGGGCATTGGCAGATTGCGTCCTGTTGGTTGTGTTCGTTTTCACTTTCAGAAGCTTGACCATTTCCGCGACGTGCTTGGGATCGTTGACAATTTTGGAGGTTCCGAGGTGGTAGGCTAGGAGTACCTGGCCTGTCATTTGGTCCGTATTGTTTGGCGCACGATTATATGCGTCCAAATTGTAGCCGCCACCTTGTTGTTGGTCATCGCAGTTCAACCTGGTGCTGGTAGGGAAGTCGATAAGCCGGTCAAAGTCCAAAAACCGCATGTGGGAGGGGGTAAGGCCAGTCGAATTGTGGAGGTGGTTGTCGAACTTCTGGATAAGGTCCATCATTTCTGGAATAGTGAGGTATTCCATTTGTAAGTTCGTGAATTGTCCTTCGAGGAACGAGATCCAGGTTTCGGGGCAGTGGCACATAATAGTTGCCAGGGTAGCGTGGATCGGCACCTTGTGCTTGTCTGGATTGGACGAAAGTTTAATAGCATAATTGAGCAAGGCATGAAGCAGAGTTAGGTAAATGTTAAACGGGATACAGTGAAGAGACATGTACCCGTTAACTGTTTGAAGGGTGCCTAGGAAAATGACAATGAACTGATAATTGTCAATGTAGTCAATAAGAGTTTGCTGCCATCCAGGAAGAGTGGTAGATGTCAAGTTCGGGAATGATTTGGTCCCTACGGTCGTTGTGGTATTAGTTCCTGAAGTTGTGGTGCCGGTAGTAGTTGCGGCACCGTCAATTGCAGCGTTGGTAGCGCTGGCTTCGGCAACAGTAGTTGGTGGAGTGGTAGTAGAAGTATTGTTCTCATCCCTAAGCGTGATGCAAGTGTTGCGGAGATGATTGAAGACCACTTTTTTGAGGCTAGACAGTGGGAGCTCAAGGAATTGGTTTTGGAGAAACGTTGCGAACTCCAGCTGGTTGTTGCGGAGTTGAGCTGGGAAGGTAACGAGGTAGTTCTTTATTGAATAAGTTATGCTGTACTGGGGGTAATCCACAGCTCTGTAGTGCAGGTGGTGTTCTTGATTCATGGGGAAACCAGGGCGTTGCTGAGGGTTACGGGGGAAATCATTCTTCCAAGTAGTGCGGGGCTTGGGGGCTGTTTGCGCCCTCATTCGTTGAGGTAACTTGGATTCGTCGTAGTCCACCATTTTTGTGAGGCTGAGCGTTGTCGGGTGGTAGCCTTCACTAGTCGAGAGATCCGTGAGGGGTTCGTAGAACGATAGTCCGTACGTTGAGTGCCTTTAAAATAACCAAAGTATTAGCTTTCGCTTGAAGAGATATAGGCAGAAGATCTGACCGAGGTTGTGGCAGTCTCCTGTTGTAGTCCTTACCTAGTGGGCAAGTCAGTGAAGAAGTCCAATTGGGTTGAGTATTTGTCAAAATCAGAGAAAAGAGTGAGTGACGAGGATTGTCGCTCGATATCCGCTCTCCTTTTATAGACGAATTGGCGGACTTCATCTTCGGCGGATCCAGTTCGTTCATGGTCTGATGGTTCGGAAGGCGCTTGCTGTTTATAGGTTAGATCGAGGGGAAAGGCGTCCATGGGTCCACTTTGAAATAATTCATCGTTTATATAAGTGGTTGAGGCGTCGTGCTCCCTGTTGGTGAGTCTGGAGCGGCCCAGACTCACCACACAGGGACTGCTCCCCACCATGAACACTCCACTGCTTCATTTAACTTGGGGGCCAGCCCCCAAACCCCCCTGGCTCCGCTTCGCGGAGGATCAATTGGTCTCTACAAGATCTCCGCGAAGCGGAGCCCCAGGGGGGTTTGGGGGGACTAGTCCCCCCATGAACACTCCACTGCCCCAATTAACTTGGGGGCTATCGAAGCTCTGTTGTATGACATGCAATTCACTACAGACAACAAAAGAGCTATTGATGCAGTCATTATACAGAGGATAAGGCTCTGCTTCGCGGGAGAATATATACAATACTTGAAAATTTAGTCCTTTTTTCGTCGCTTGGCCACTGCCTGCACATCTTCGTCATAATTGAGCATATTCGGAACATTGGAAAAAGTCCCCGGATTATCATCATCGTATTGGGGCATTGGAGGAGGCGGCGGCGGCGGTGGAGGAGGAGCATGAGGTGGTGGTGGCGGTGGTGGCGGCGGTGGAGGAGGTAAGTGTTCTTTCCTGTACGGGGGATTCAACCCCTGGTCATGGTATGGCGGTCTGTTGGACCGATATGGAGGCTCGGGAGGCGGAGGCAGAGGCGGCGGCTGATGTCCTCCTCGTCTCTTATACGGGGGCTCTGGAGGCATATTATGACCGCGATGTCGTCTGTTCCTCCGCTGATGGCGATCGCCACGGTAGTGTCGGTCTCTATTATTATTATGCTCATGGTAGTGTCGGTTATTGTTATGCGGCCGGTAGGAGTCCTGTCTATGCGACGGAGGGAACTGGTCATAGAACATTTCCGGTCGAGGCGGTAGGTTCATTGCAAATGGCTGATCGTAGGCGTTATGGCTGCCCATTTTTTGCGCATGTTGCGACGGGTCCACGTTCGGAGCATGCGGAATAGCCTTGCGGAAGTTGCTCTTAGCGTTCATCTCGTGAGAATCTTGGTACCGCGGGAGCTTGTCCTTGGTAGCTGGTAGAGGGTCGCTAATGAAAAATCGGTGCGCCAGTGCGCCAATTGCCGTCAATCGGGTCAATGGATTGATGTCAAGCAGTCCGGCCAAAAGCGACAGAGAAGGCGAGTCGAGCTCTTTAAACACCGACTCAAACTGTCTGTGGTATGGTCCGTACGTCATTTTGCCTCCTGGAAGCTTATCAAAGCTAGGCATTGTCTCCTGGGTGGGTGATCCAAGCAGCTTGAAAATGCGGTGGCCCTGGTCTATGTCGGAGACACCTTGCAGAATTGGCGCTCCCTTGAACATCTCACCAAACACACACCCGATCCCCCACATATCAATTGCAGTGGTATACTTTGCCTCGCCTAGGATCAGCTCGGGTGGTCTGTACCACCGAGTAACAACCATTGAAGTGTACGCGTATTTACCCGGGCCTGCTCCGGCTCCAGCCTTTGGCGGAGGATCATAGTACTTTCTGGCCAGGCCGAAGTCGGCAATCTTCACTGTGCCATTGTTATCAATGAGGATGTTGGCTGTTTTAATGTCTCTGTGCAGATATTGCCTCTCATGGAGGTATTTCATCCCTTCGAGCAGCTGCTTCATGTACAGTTTGATATGCGGAAGAGACAGCTTTACATTGGGGTTCTGGAGCAACCCACTAAGATCGTGATCCATGTAGGGGGTCACCATGTACACTGGAGGGCGCGGATCGGGGTTGCTCTGCTCTGGAGGCGCCCCGATGACCATTTCCACGAGGGGAATCACGTTCTCGTGCTGTAGGTCTTTGAGAACTCTAATTTCTCTCAGAGCAGTCAGTGGGAAGCCTTCCTTCTCATTGTGCATGAAGATCCGCTTGAGGGCGACCAATTGGCCGGTTGATTTCCTGCGCGCTTTGTGGACCTCGCCAAATGTGCCTTCGCCAAGCTTCTCCAGCAGAGCATAGCTGCCCTCTATTGCTGAGCATCCTACGAATTCCTGCTGCGTGTTATCGCCTGCCATCTTTCGAAGTCCATTACAAACTTCTACTGGTTAAATCGGCAGGGAAAAGAGAGATCGGGTGGTGGGTTTGCTGTGAGCCTCTGGGTGTCAGCCCCCAAAAAAGTCAAATTTCAGCTTTTCGCTTAATAAGCGATTAGTACGCGGAATCGCGACAAACCGACTTCACCACCCATAATCCGATTCGACATAACCCAAGTAGAACCATTGAGGTATGGCCAATATCCCCATATCGAATATGGTCAATGTTCCACTTATACTGCATCGATGCTCCACATATATACAGTATGTCGGATATCATCAATATTTTTCCACTAGTATCGTATCGTACCATATATCGAATTGATCAATATTTCTTGATATTCCACAGATATGTCACATATTACCAATATTCCGCAGGTAGATACGACCAACACTTGTATACATCAGATATGACCAATACCTCGCATACTTATATCGAATATGACCAGTACATCGCATATGTGTATCAGATATGGTCAACCTCACATCTATCGTACACCGAATATAAATACCGTCAATTTCACACATATAATATCATTACTAATGTAGCTGGCTCATTAGTAGACAGCAGATTAGTTGCTTCCGACTATTAAATCTTAACCTCGGATAGATCATACCTCGGATATAAGGCATCTAATGTCTCTCCACCGGTTCCTGTTCAAAAGTGCAACATGTACCGTCGCCACAATTATACAATTGAACATTCACTCGGTTTCTATACATGTAACTACGCTTATTCAATTGATCAAAAATATTACGAGGGAATTTACACGTTATAAACGCAACAGTTAAACAGCAATATTAGTGGGGAGCGGCGTCTGGGGTTCATATAGCAGCCGAGAGCGCGCGCGCAGAGTAAGATAAGCCCTGCGGTGATGGGCGACTTCCATACCCCGTTTCGGATCTCTACGCATCTCGACGCTTAGAAATCAACAATCTCATTTAAAGCCTCAATTTACAGTATAAATTAAGCGCGATATCACCATGGCCTCTAAAATTCTGCGACGAGCAATGACCACCAAAGCAAGAGCCTTCGTTTTCCCAAAGTATGGCGACCCTCGGGAGGTTGTCAAGTAAGTGTCTTCCACCAATCAACAAGGAGAATTGAATTAACCCTGACAATTGAAATGCAGGCCACTCTCAGTTAATGTCCCTGAGCCTAAGGACAATGAAGTTCAGCTGAAATTGCTGGCGTTCCCAATCAATCCATCTGATATCAACCAGATTCAGGGCATTTACCCTTCCCGACCGGTCTTCCGCGAAGATCTGGGCACCTCGGAACCCGTCGCAATTGGCGGAAATGAGGGCGTCTACGAGGTTGTTAAGGTCGGTTCCAAGGTCTCCAGTGCCAAGGTTGGCGACTGGGCTGTTCCGGCTAGTGTCTGCTTTGGCACCTGGCGAACTGGGGCCACGGTTGACGAGAAAGCTATGAACTACATTCCGGACCACGCCAATAACAAGCCTATTCAGGTTGCTACGGTCTCTGTAAATCCGACGACTGCGCACCAGATGCTCAAGGAGTTTGTCGATCTCCATCCGGGCGACTTCTTCATCCAGAATGGCGCCAATTCCGGTGTAGGCCGGGCCGCTATTCAGTTCGGCAAGCTCTGGGGGCTCAAGAGCATCAACATTGTCCGAGACCGACCAGACTTGGACAAGCTTAAGAAAGAACTTCAGGATCTTGGCGCGACTTATGTAATTACTGAGGAAGAGCTTGGCGACAAGGAGTTTGACAAGCAGATTAAGGAGTGGACTAAGGACTCCGAGATCAAGCTTGCTCTCAACTGCATTGGCGGCAAGAATTGCACCAACATGTCGCGAAAGCTCTCTCCAGGCGGCCATCTTGTTACTTATGGCGGTATGTCTGGCCAGCCGTTGACTTTTGGTGTGGGTTCTTTTATCTTCCAGGACATCCACGCCCATGGCTACTGGGTGTCTGCCTGGGGCAAGAAGAACCCGGGCAAGAAGTTTGAGTTGGTGAAGAAGTTGCTCAAGATGATGGCCGATGGCGAGCTTGTAGAGCCTCCAGTGTCGACCGTCAAGCTTTCCCTGTCTAGCTCTGATGAGGAGCTGGGCAAGGTCATAACTGAAGCTTTGGCTAACACCATGGCCTCCAAGGGCAAGCAGTTGATTACTTTGGAGGAGTAGTAATTAGTTCTTTGTATTCTTATAAATATTAAATTACGCGGTAGATGGCCTTATTATTAATTGACCACTTAGGTAACGGGTTATCGTTAGTGAGAACCGTTATTGGGGGCATTGAGGCGATAAGGCAAGGGATTAAGTATGTATTACAGTACCTAATAAGTCATATGTGCTTTTTGTACATAATCTGGGTTCTATTAGAGTCGGCGAGGTGTTTGTTTTTGAAGGAAAGATATGAACTTGGTGGGCAATTGGTGGAGTCAGGTTTACTGCCATAGTCGTACCAAGTTTGGTCTGACTCATTTTTACAATATTTGTGTCATCTGAGAGATCTATTCTAGCTAACTGATGATGTTGATAGAATTTGACTGTCCTTAAAGTGAGTGAAGGATAAACCATGCGGGGACGGAGAAACGAGCTAAGTTGAAGTAACATCCGATGGGCACACTACTCTGATGAGCTTTTCTCCGCTATTACTTTTTCAAGATTACCGTTGGACGATAAATCTTTTTATTCTGCTGCAAATTCTTCAGGCTTACTATGACCAGAGGGCAAAGTTTTTTCCGAAACATTCATCAATGATACCATGCTCCTCTACGCTCTGATTTGGCGATGTTGCAACCCTGAACATCTCCATCCGATTCTCCTTTCGAGGCGACCCAGTTCAATGACTATAGCGGAACCCACATGCGATTGGTCGTTTAAGCGGAACGACCTAGAGCTATAGATCATATACTGTAATCGCTTGCTGTGGACGGAAATTTCGTGCTGCTGCACAGACAACTCCATAAAGCTAACCCTTACTAGTACCCTTAATAAAAGAAAAGAAACTACATTACCGTAACTGAAATTATAGTAACTGCTGTACTTTTACACCCCCCTCCGCAGTTCTGGAATCGATGTTTGATCAATCTCTTTTTTGCGGGACCATGAACACGTAGCCGTATTACGTGCCGGACTCCACTACCGGTACACGTATACTTAGCCGCATATGGACTAGCAAAACTACACATGTATTATATTCTTCATTTAACTAGTAGCGCATATTAAATGACCCGAGCTCGGAGGATCATGGCCCCACATGCATATAAACCGCCCAAGCCTTGTGGTGCGGCTCACTGAGCGGTTCAATTGATTTGCACCGACACTTACTTAATTAGGTGATCCGTGCCCCTGTGCGGCTGGACATTAAAGCTTAGTTCTCTAGCCATACGGTGGGGGGTCGAAACCTCCGTCCAACGAGTCCAATGAGAACGACCTTCTCCATTAATTCCTAAATGTGCAATATCTCCACCATTTTCTCATGCTGATGCGCATGATGGTGCTGCGTTTTATTTCTTATTTTCTCCGCATTCGTAAGCCATTTTCAGTACGGTAGTCTACGGCCTTTTTTAAAGATGGTGACATCGGTTGATCTGAAACTCCGCCCAAATCTCCCAGATACTACGACGTGAAGAGCAGAGGGGTCTGAGGGGGCAGAGGAGGGAAAAATAATACACAATAGCAAGGATCTATGTGGGCTGAGTGGAGAGGCAAAAGATAAGTCGATGAACTGATCAATTGGAGTGGGATAGGAGCAGACTCTCGAGATTAAAGCCGGAACGTGGTGGGTATCTCTTCTCTGCACAGATCTGGGGTATGTTTCTTGTCGACTACCGACGCACAACTGCACTATTATCTCGGGATAATTGCCACTATACCGGCGTATGCAACCGAATTAAACTGCCTACTCACTTTGATCCTTGCTATCCCACCTGACTGCCGTTGATGGACGTTCGTTGGCAAGTGCCCACCCCACATTCGTTTTATTTTACTTTTTTGAGCCCCTCGTCTGCATGTTAATATCGAGCGAACCTGATCGATACAAAAAACGGTATATAAGATCAGGGATATTCCGCCTGAAAAAGGCTTTTATAATCCATTCCCTTCCAAATATCCTCCAGAGATCTGAGTACGCCATGGACGACAATCGCGTTGAGAAGTCAGGCATGACAGACCACGTAGAGCACAGCTCTCTAAATGAGAAGAGGTTGTCCTCCGGCGAGGAAGTTCAATTTGAGAAAGCTATCGCCAACACCCAGGCCAACCTGCATCTTGCCATCGAAGAGCACAAGCCAGCCACATTTGGTAAGGGCATGAAGAAGCTTTATGCCGTCTGCGTTCTGGTTTATTTCTTATCCACCTTGAATGGTTTTGACGGTTCTCTTATGGGTTCAATCAATGCGCTCCCCGAATACCTTGACTACTACAATATGGACCAAGGATCAGCTGGTACCGGCCTTGTGTTCTCCATTTTCAACATTGGTGGTATGACGGGCTCGCTTTTTATTTGGATCTCTGATTATCGAGGCCGAAAATTGGCCATGGCTATAGGGTGTGCTGGCGTAATTATCGGTACTATTGTCACTGCCACTGCTAAGACTACTTCTACATTCATTGGGGGCCGATATCTCCTCTCTTTCTTCTCTGCCATTGCTACTAACGTTGCTCCAATGTATTGCGTTGAGATCGCTCCTCCACATATCCGAGGTATCGTCTCCGGCTTCTACAATACCCTCTGGTACGTCGGTTCCCTTATTGCTGCATTCTCCATTTACGGATGCATGATCCACTTTGAGGGCTCTACCCTTGCATTCCGGCTGCCACTGTGGCTTCAGATGCTCTGTCCAAGTATTGTCTTAATGGGCCTCTATTTCATCCCAGAGTCCCCTCGATGGCTCGTCGGCAAAGATAGAGTTGAACAGGCTCGGCAATTTATTATCGATTACCACTGCAATGGCGACGCCGACCACCCCCTAGTTGAACTTGAGTTGATTGAGATTACCGAGTCGCTCAAGGCTGTCGCTCTCGCCAGTCCAAAATCCTTCTTCGACATTCGAGATCTGTTCATGACGCGATCCGATCGATACCGATTGGCTCTTATTGTTATGTTTGCTTGGTTCGGGCAGTTCTCTGGTAACAATGTCGCGTCTTATTATTTGCCAAATATGCTCAGCGCTGTTGGTATTACCGAACCAAAAACTCAGGTTCTTATGAACGCTATCTATGCCATTGTCGGTTGGGTGTTCGCCTCCATGGGTCCGTTCCTCCACGATCACGTCGGTCGACGAAAAATGTTCCTAGGCGCTACTTTGGGCATCATGGTTTGTCTTTCTCTTGTAGCTGCCACCACTGCAACTTTTCAAAATCAAGAAGCCAAGGGCATCACCAACAACCATCTTTCTTATGCGTCCATTGTATTTATCTACCTCTTCAATGTCGCCTTCTCCATTTCGTATACTGCTATGCAACCTATCTACCCAGGTGAGGTGTCCTCTAACAAGATGCGAGCCAAGGCTATGATGGTACTGGGAATTGTCAGTGGTGTTGCATCGTTTGTAAACCAATTTGCCGCTCCAGTTGCCATGGCCCGCATCAAGTATTGGTTCTATGTCTTCTTCGTTTTCTGGGATATGATTGAGTTCGCCCTTATCTACTTCTTCTTTGTTGAGACCAAGGGCCGAACTCTTGAGGAGCTCGAAGTTGTTTTCGAAGCCGAGAACCCAGTCAAGGCTTCTCTCAAGAGCTTCGACGATATTTCCGTCTAAGTGTTCTAGTCTCTTTTGTCTTTTCTTTCATACTATCACTGGTATATATTTTGTTTTGAAATTTACTAGCTTTCGCACTGATGCTATTCCAATCTATTGTTTGATGATACATATTATACGGAGTAAAAAGGTTCATCGGCATCACGTCAAATGCAATTTCAAAGTGAAATTGATGACTGCCTTTTCCTCGCTATATACTGTATGAATATTTGTTTATACAAGGGAGGAATGAATCTAGCGTGGGGGAACTGTAGAAGAAGCCGCGTCATGAAAATCGTTGCGTATAGTGTATTCGAATTTCTACTCAATGGGCCTTGTCTGTCTACTCATTTCCGCCCTGAGAAAAGCCGACATTCTGATTCTCAGCTCCCATCTTAACCAATCTATCACGCATAGCAATGGCAATTGGCTGCTCTTCTTCCGAAAGGTCGGAGAAGTTGATCTTGTCAGCCCACTCGCCTACACCATGCTGCAACACGTTCCGTGGCCGCGCAGTCTTGCCATTGACATGTCCAATGGAGCCATGCAGAGTCATTCGCTCCTTCGTGGAATCATACACACCACGGTGGAGGATATTATTGTTGTAGAAGATAACGTCACCAGGCATCATCTCAACGACCTTCATATTTGGCAGCTCGTCGGCAAATGGATCAGCATTTCTCTCGGCATCCGTTCGCGCTCGGGCGTGGGACCCTGGGACTACAATCAGCGATCTATCCTCATACAATGGAAGATTCCACTGAGCATGCCAAGCGGGCTTGTTGAGCCTAGCTACTTCTTCTTCGGCAGTGGCCGTTGGTGGGACATCATCTCGGTGCCATCGCAATGCAAAGTCCTTATCTGGGCGAATAAGCATATTATACAGTTCCATAACAAGGCGGTCGTCATTATCATCGTCTAGCAACTCCTTAATAACTTCGCGAACTCCGCTATTGAAATAAGAAGACGTGAAAAGGGAGTGGTCGGGTAAATCTGGGTGCATCAAATGCTGAACACCCCATATGCCATTGGATGGGTCGCTACCCCATGGTGGGAACTGCTTTGGAAGGGTTCTGATATATGGCCATTTTCCTGCACGAGCCATCTCTACAGTTCGCTGAGCGGCGGCTCGCAGCTTCTCAATCTCTTCTTCAGAGAGAACCTTTGGAATTCTCACAAACCCATCTCGCTTCAGAGACTCAAGGTAGGTCAGTCCAGTATCAGGAGAGATAGTCGGCATATTTATTTATTTATTGAGTGTCAAAATTATTCTATAATTTGGTATACCTGATACACTTATATACACAGTACTAATGTTACAATGTACCCCACCATTTTTTTTCAGGCGGGGTACCATCGGCACTCAGCAAAACAGCGATGTCACCCTGTCCCTACCAACATCAACCCCAGAAAGTCGCTCTGCGGAGGATTTCACGGTCCGCTAATGTTTCGCCATTCGGAACCAACTCCGGACAATGTTTATTAGCAGTAACCGTTTCTGAGCCCTGCATTCATTTCTGCGGGTACGACCCCGTCTGCGCTATATTCTGTCCGTAGGAGGTCCGGTCCAATAGTATGCCATACTGGTTGGATGTTACACTACACCAGATGGTAAAGATAACGATTCAATGGATCTAGCCACTTTGTATACCTATCCGTCACATTGACTGTGATGGTCTGTATAACTCTGCCAAAGTTTTGCAAAGGGTGCCATACAATTTGCTAAGAGAGGGCCGAAATATAGCGAAGTCTTCCATCTGGAAAAGATTAGCCTGCTGTAATTCTATTGGCTTCCGCTGCGACCAGTAGAAAAAGCCTTCCCATATCTGAGTGAGTTATAGGGGTAGAGTGATTTCATCAGGGTTGTTCTCTGTTTACACTTGATCAAAAGTGTTATGGTCACTTTAAAGTAGCTTCTTCTTTGTGGATTCAAGACTATTGAGAGAGTATGATATTCAGTTTTTGCAACTACGGTAATATTACTGATATGTGTACCTGGCGAAACACTGAATTTCTATGATCTATTACAATTATTCCAAGCTTATTCATATCCATCCCAATTGGAGCCTCCTCAAATTGCAAGACTTTGTCCTGGTTAACAACCTGATCGTGGAGGATCTCAAAAGTTTGTATGACACAATCTTCGTTCAGCCTCATCCTCCAGTTTCATGGGCGCGTTCGACATGATCTCTAAGATCTTTGGCGATATCAGCTGTCTTTCTTCCTTCTAGGCAATGGACTCCGAAGATAATAATTATTATAATTGCTAGCCCTTCTGCACCATGCAAGTTTGATTTTTTTGAAGCCGTCTGGATGAATTCATTACCTTGCGCTAAAATCCTGGGGTTGAACACGTATCTGATCGACAGTACGGCTGACGCGTTGTCTTGAATGCGTATGGACTTTATTACTCCGTGTACTGGCCCTTCCGCCGTTAACCGCTAAACTATCCTCTGTATAAAACTTCA
The DNA here is from genome assembly GCF_965637985.1 of Blastobotrys vanleenenianus. Lineage (NCBI taxonomy): Eukaryota > Fungi > Ascomycota > Dipodascomycetes > Dipodascales > Trichomonascaceae > Blastobotrys > Blastobotrys vanleenenianus. The sequence goes on along the minus strand of NW_027481866.1, from coordinate 74,658 downwards.
TCAGTAAACTATCCCCATATAACCTAAATTCTTCATTAAATTTTCTACGTTCTTTCGTCATACCGATAGAGATACATAGCGGAGAACAACGCCATGGAGCTGTCTTCCAGCCTATGTGTATCGACCTTCACCATTCGGATGGGAGGCCGGGATGGCGATGCACATTGATTAGGTGGAACTTATGCGGAACATGTTAAATATCCGCAAAGTCAGTTGACATATGGCTGCTCAAGCAGAGAGGACGTTATACAACTCGAGCTTGGGGAGCTGAACCGGAAGTAAAATCACAGTGGATCCACGAATTATTTGTGTCGTTCTGAATCTTGGAGACTCTGAAACACTCTCAAACTTGTAGGGCTTAATCTGGGGGAATTCGTTCACTGTTGGCACTCAACTTGAATATATTGCCCTAGGAGGTTTTCTGCCTGTATCCCCGAAGTATGTAGATGACGCGGACCCATGTCCCTCTCCTATACCCCCGTTTTCGTTTTCCCCCACATAGAGATCATAGCATACTGCCGTTAATGATGGGACTCCAAAGGAGAGTTTTATATACCCCACATCGGGGTGAATGCTCCGAAGCCTGCTCGGCAACTGCAAGCAACCGTAATATGGAATTGATCAATATCTGTGAGGCTGCTAAAAAGAGTATAAAAGCTGGTATTTATACGTCGTGAAGACGTTTTGCCCAATGCAATCCAAGGATCTCCAAGGAACCTAACCAATGGACAAGTCGGGGAATTCACCAAATACTGAGAAACTTGCTGCCACTCGGCACGTAGAGGAGAATAATGATGAGGATGCTGAGAACAGGTCTCTTCCTGGCGATGTCCAATTCGAGAAGACAATTGCCAATGCTCAGGCCAACTTGCACAATGCTATCGAAGCTAATAGGCCTTCACTCTACGGCAAGGGCATGATAAAGCTGTATGCCGTCTGCTTCCTAGTCTATTTCTGTTCCACCCTCAACGGTTTCGACGGTTCTCTTATGGGTTCTATCAATGCCCTCCCCGAATACCTTGACTACTACAATATGGACCAAGGATCAGCTGGTACCGGCCTTGTGTTCTCCATTTTCAACATTGGTGGTATGACAGGCTCACTTTTTATTTGGATCTCTGATTATCGGGGTCGAAAATTGGCCATGGCTATAGGTTGTGCTGGCGTAATTGTCGGTACTATTGTCACTGCCACTGCTAAGACTACTTCTACATTCATTGGGGGCCGATATCTCCTCTCTTTCTTCTCTGCCATTGCTACTAACGTTGCTCCAATGTATTGCGTTGAGATCGCTCCTCCACATATCCGTGGTACGGTGTCTGGTTTCTACAACACCCTCTGGTACGTTGGTTCCCTTATTGCTGCATTCTCCATTTACGGATGCATGATCCACTTTGAGGGCTCTACTCTTGCATTCCGAGTCCCGCTGTGGCTTCAGATGCTCTGTCCAGGCATTGTGTTGCTTGGTCTCTACTTCATTCCAGAATCCCCGCGATGGCTCGTTGGCAAAGATAGAGTTGAACAGGCTCGGCAATTTATTATCGATTACCATTGCAATGGCGACGCCGACCACCCCCTGGTTGAACTTGAGCTGATTGAGATTATTGAATCGCTTAAGTCTGTTGCTCTTGCCAGTCCGAAGTCTTTCTTCGACATCCGAGATCTGTTCCGGACCCGATCTGACCGTTACAGACTAATGTTAATCGTCATGTTCGCCTGGTTTGGCCAGTTCTCCGGCAATAATGTCTCTTCTTACTACTTGCCCACTATGCTCAATTCTGTGGGCATCACTTCTGCCCGAACCCAGGTACTCATGAATGCCATCTTTGCGCTTACTGGCTGGATTTTTGCCTCCATGGGTCCAGTTCTCCACGACCGCGTCGGACGACGAAAGATGTTCTTGTGCGCCTCTCTTGGTATTTCAGTCTGTCTTGCGATTGTTGCGGCCACTACCGCGACATTCCAAAAACAGGAAGCTCAAGGCATCATTAACCATTCGGTGTCGTCTGCGTCCATTGCATTTATTTTCATTTTTGGTGCTGTTTTCTCGATTTCGTTTACCTCCATGCAGCCTATTTATCCAGGTGAGGTGTCGTCCAACAAGATGCGAGCCAAGGCTATGATGGTGCTTGGCATTGTCAGCGGAGTTGCGTCGTTTGTCAATCAATTCGCCGCTCCAGTTGCAATGGCCCATATAAAGTACTGGTTCTACGTCTTTTTTGTATTCTGGGATCTCATTGAGTTTACTCTCATCTACTTCTTCTTTGTCGAGACGAAGGGTCGAACTCTCGAGGAGCTTGAGCTTGTCTTCCAGTCTGAGAATCCAGTCAAAGCCTCGCTCAAGGGCTACGACGAGTTCTCGGTCTAATCTATTTGCATTCCCACTTCCATAGTATTCGTTAATACGTATTTGAGTTTAAAATTGACTTTTCATGTGGAGATGCCTTCTTTCTTTCCGAGGCGATATTACTGAGATCACGGACCGAGATTGAGCTCTTCGCTATGGGCCGCCTCGGAAAGAGCGCTGATACGGTACTGTGGGACGATTGGGATTGATTCCCCAAGTAATGAATTGCGTTACCCCTCACTTGTGTCGATTCATGAGGAGGGGCACGGCATCTGTTAATGCGCGGGCGCATGCAAGCATAAGCCGACGGCAATGGGTTGTGGTTTGTACATGGCTGCACGGTCCTTCGGGAAATCCATGGTTCGCCAGATCTTTATTCAACATACCGACACCCCCACACGTACCGTAGTTATTTTGTACTGTTTTTCCGTATATATGAAGTCTCCGGTAGTTTACCCGAATATCAATTTTATACATTAAAGTAAGATATTTCACATTTGTATTTCGAGTGCATTACCCCTGAAGCTGTGAAAGTCAATAAGCAATTACTTGTTGTCTTCCAGCATTTGAAAACGCATAGCCGAGTTTCGCAACAACTTTGCGGCGAATATGCATTATGTAGCCCGTGCGCGTGTCCCATGCCTTGTATATTCCCGCAGAATTACAAGCGACCATGCAATAACCTACAGTCCTTCAAAGTACAAGGATGATCAGCCGTGCTCCAATGCTATACCAGAGCCCCCACTACGGGAGCTCGAGGGCGGGCCTTCAAAGAAGCCGCGCAAGCCTGAGCGCCATACTGGCATCCTGCTTTAGTTGAAGAGACAATAAAAAGATTGAGGCATTGGTCTGTTATTTTGGTTAGTTATTCAATGTAAAACTAAGTTATATAGAGTCCGTACCATTTCTCGCTAGGCATGAACGGTTGTCTTACCCATACAATACACTGTAGTACCTGTACAATACGGGGGTTAACCGATGAAGAGCAGGTATCAGTATTAGAGTGGAGGTAGTAGTTCTATTTCAATACTGGAATTGCTGTAAAGTGGTTAGATGTGCTTTCTTTTTGACGATGATTCAGAGCAACGAGTCAATTACTTGGTCTTGTTTATTGAGATTCTTTAATTGTGGTAAAATTTCGAATAATATGTCATTCATCATGCGTTCTTACAAATAACTCGACTTAGTGATATGAAACAGAGTTTAGCTAGAGGCCGTTAATCTAACTAAACCTTTGAAGCTTCGACCCTGCAATCATCTCCGCGAAGCGGAGCTACGGGGGTTTGGGGGCTGGCCCCCAAGTCAATTGAAGGAGTATATGGACCCATGGCAGATAAAAATTAAGGTGTGTGCCACGGATTGTAAGCAATTTGGATTTGCGCCGCATGCGGCTCATACATTACCTAATAACATGCGGCGTGATTACCTAATATCCCGATATTGAAAAAAAATGAAAAACCCCGAAAGAAAATTCTTATCGGATTCAATATATTTATTAAAAATGTCAGATCAGCAGGAGCATTTGCAGGAGGAAGAAGATGTTACCATGGCCGAAGCTGGTGAGCAGCAGGTAGAGGAGGACACCCGGGATCCAGAAAAGATCACCATTGTAAGTGCTCTTAAAGGATTTTATTGTACGCTGAACTAACCATGTAAAGCTGCCTGGTGCATCGGAAGACGGTACAGCAGTCTCATTCCAGATCAAAAACGAAGATCACACACTAGGGAATGCTCTTCGATACATTATCATGAAGAAGTGAGTATATCGACGCTTGTTTACCCAGAAATCAGCTAACATTGAGTCAATTAAGCCCTGATGTTGAGTTCTGCGGCTACTCCATCCCTCATCCTTCTGAGCCCAAAATGAACATTCGAATCCAGACATACGGCAAGACCACGGCCATTCAAGCATTTAACAAGGGCCTCAACGACCTGGTGGACATGTGCGATCACATTGAATCAGTGTTCAGAGACCAAGTGTCGGCAGGCGGATACGCGCAAGAAGACTAACCCTACTCCCAACCTTTAACCGAAAAATATAATCCTCCAGCGAAGCATATCCGAAGCGATAGAACTACCAGATATTCTGCCATAATCACTCAGTTCTCGTAGTATATACGCATATTTATAGACGGGTAGTACTAGATGGACTTTTTAACTCGTACGCTTGGGTCCTTTACCGGGCCTAGCATTCCTTACACTGTTGGGGAGAAGCTGCCAGAGAGCTACGACTTTCCGACTATCTGGGATCTCCATGATGGTGTCCAGAAATCCGATAAGTCGCCATGTTCTCTGTTTATTTTTGATGCCAGGGCATCTGGAAACAGCCAAAGATTGCCATTGGCTCGTAATATGGTTTCCAAGCTTAAAAAGCTGAGAATACCCGGGGTAGTCAAGATCCTCGACTCAGTCGAGACGGACGCCTCTCTTATTATCGCTACTGAGCATGTACGCCCATTACACTCTGTAATTGACGATCTGTCGGAAGATACCAAGGTGTGGGGGCTGTATAATGTCATTAATACCATTCACCACGTGTCTGGAGGCGGATGCGTCCACGGGAACATCAATCTGGGGTCGATCTTCGTGAACGACGCCGGTGAATGGCTTGTGGGTGGCCTCGAATTGACTACTGTTACCGAGTCGGAGGAGGTTCTATTCAGATATGGGTCCTTGCTACCTGGATCGGGCAATTACGCGCCTCCAGAAGTGGCTAAGCAGGGCTGGCAGATCTCACAGAGACAGCCCCAGACCGTAGACGCGTTCCAAGTGGGCAATTTGATATATGATGTGTTCAATGGCACTCCCCAGAATCCATCTTCGGCGCGTCCATCCCGCCGGGGGAAGATCCCCACTAGTCATATCTACAATATCAGCCGACAAATGAGCGCAGTCGAACCGCGAAAGAGGACTACCGTTGATCAGGTGATCACTAGCAAGGCTATTGATAACTTCCACTCGCCCATGGTCGAAATTGGGGAAACCCTTGCTTCGTTGACAATTGTGTCTGAAGACCAGCTCTCGCTTTTCCTGGCGAAACTAAACGAAAATCAGGATAAGTTCCCCAGAGAGTATCTGCATTATAAAGTCCTTCCTCAGGTTGCGGCGGCAATTGACCTCGGTTTGCAGAAGCGGTCGGCTGGCGGGTCTGTTAGCAATGCGACTGTAAAGGGGTTCCAGACCGTTGTCGCTTTGTCCAAAGACCTTAATCCTCAAGACTATGCCAGAATTGTGAGTCCTATTATTATCAAGCTCTTCAGCTGCCAGGATAGAGCAATTCGGCTCGAACTGCTCACTACTATGGGTGACTACATCGAATACCTTGACAAGAAAATTGTGTCAGAAAAGATCTTCCCATTGCTCGCAGGCGGATTCTCCGACAGCGAGCCACTAATCCGAGAGAACAGTCTCAAAAGTGTTGCCCATGTCATTTCCAAGTTAACCGAACGCCAGATCAACGGAGAGCTGCTGCGATTACTAGCCAAAACGCAAAATGATGCCGTGCAGGAAATTAGAGCCAACACTACTATTCTTTTGGGCCGCATTGCTGACCAGTTCGCCAAGTCTAGTCGCGCCAACGTGCTCACAGCCGCATTTTCACGAGCCCTGCGTGATCCATTTGTGCAATCTCGAATTGCGGCCCTGTTGGCCCTTACTGCCACAGCAGACTACTACACTCCGATGGAGTGCTGTAACAAAATCATTGGTCCACTGGCGCCTCTGCTCATTGACTCCGACTCCAACGTTCGACAACAGGCAATAGTAACAATGGACCTTTTCCTGGCCAAAGTTCGTGCGCATGCTGATTCGTTGGACAGAAAGCAGAACAATCCGGAATCCGTTTCTGACGCTACTCCAGACTCGGCTGCGACCTCCTCGTCACACTTGGCCGCTACCGCCGCAGGTGCAGTCTCGAGTCTTTCGAAGTGGACGTGGTCCAACCTCGCATCGTCTTCGGATAGATTGATGTCTGCTCCTCTGGACAAGAAGCCGACTACGGCCTACACCCCAAGCCCCCCTCCTCAATTGCTGCGCTCACAGCAACAACCACAGCAGCCTCAGAAGGTTACGCTACCCCCTGCCGCACCTTTTGGCGATGCAGATGATGATGACGACGCTAACGACTTTACCTCCTGGAATGATGACTTTGATGATGCTGAGCAGGTAGAGGACACTACGAAAAAGACAAAGAATCTATCATTGGAACCAGATGATGAAGATGAGGATGGATGGAACTGGTAATTTATTTTTTATACGGTATTATCAGGATGTTTAAAGAAGGTAATCTGTAATGAATTGTTCAAATCTGCGATTGTAATGGTAGTTCAAAACCAGATATTTTTTAAAATTAATCGACGCAAATATATAGATAAATAAGTATTCTATGGCATTAGGATTTTTAAAATGCTAGGGGTATAATTAGAATCGTCTACCGCCCATTGGAGCGTTGTTGGAGCCAGATTGGCCGTAACCTCCGCCCCGTCGGTAGCCACCGCCGTTGCGATAGCCACCACCGTTACCACCTCTGTATCCGTTGCCGCCTCGGTATCGGCCACCACCACCTCGCTGTGGTGGTCGGCCCATCTCAGCAAGCTTTGGATCAATGTCCTGCTTGGCCTCGGTCAAAATAGTAACAAGATCTCGAGCCTGCTTGGAATTGTCAGTGGTAAAGAGGGTGATAGCAGTACCTTTCTGTCCAGCACGACCAGTTCGGCCAATTCGGTGCACGTAGTCTTCGCTGTTAGACGGGTAGTCGTAGTTGATGACGTAGTTAATGCCCTTGACGTCTATAAATTCCACAGTTAGCAAATGTTCAACAAAGCAAACAAAAAGCGAAACAAAAAAGACTATTGTAAATAGTCCCATTGGATAAACCCTTGATATCTTCTTTTGCATGACACCCAGTAACAAGCAATATGAAATTGTTGCCACAGCAGTATCCTTCCAAGGTCTTTTAATTTGCAAATAAACTTACCAATTGCTCAATAAGAAATGCGGTTTGGAACAAACAGCATGCAAACTAAAAAGACACCACCAGCCAAAATAAAAAAATAATTAGCAGAAGTAGAAGGATCTGGTATCATATCACGAGGTTCACGCCATTGCGAATTGTTATCATACAAATCATCCAAAACCAGCTAGAAACTTGGTTCTAGCCTGTCATTGTATATATCGCAGTGGGACTCCTCTTCAATCAAGGGGTATCAAATGGTATCTCTCTCTCATCTTCAGTCTTGCCGCTCATTTCAAGATTGAGCAGCAGCAGCTAGATATAGTCTCATCTCTTCGTAAGTAGAAAAAAATGAATGGGGGTGGGGGGAAAAAATTAGTAACTTACCAATACCACGCGAAGCAACGTCGGTGGCAACCATAACTGGGCTCTTGCCAGACTTGAACTCCCGAAGGACCCAGTCTCGCTCGTCCTGGCCCTTATCACCGTGAATGGCAAGCGCAGGCCAGCCATCCTGTCGAAGATATCGAGTAATTTCATCGGCGACTCGCTTGGTCGAAGTGAAAATCAAAACCTTGGAGCTCTTGTCCTCCATGGCAGTCTCAAGGTGCTTAAGCAATCGATCTCGCTTCTCAAACTCGCTAACAACCTCGACAATCTGCTTTATGTTGTGCGAGGCAGAAAGCTCAAGAGAACCAACATTGACCTGGATGTAGTCCTTCTGGTAATCTCGGGCCAATCGCTGGACCTCCTTAGGCCAGGTAGCAGACCACATAAGAGTCTGTCGGTCTGGTCGAATCTGGTCAACAATCTTTCGAATCTGAGGTTCGAAACCCATATCAAGCATTCGATCAGCCTCGTCAAGAACCAAGTAGGTAACTCGTCGAAGGTTGGTCTTGCCGCTCTCAATCATGTCTATGAGTCGACCTGGAGTAGCAATGCAAATCTCAACGCCTCGGGCCAGGTCTCGAATCTGCTGGCCTCGTGGGACACCACCGTAGACACATGTGTTTCGAATTCGCGAGCTTCGGCCAAACTTGGAGCACTCCTGCTGGATCTGGACAGCCAGCTCTCGAGTGGGAGCAAGCACAAGAACAATTGGACCATCGCCTGGAGCAAGCAATGGCTGCGCATTGATGTGGACAATGGCTGGGAGACAGTAGGAAAGAGTCTTACCGGAACCAGTAGACGCAATACCAATGACATCTCGGCCAGAAAGGGCCATTGGCCAGCCCTGGGACTGAATGGCAGTTGGGGCATCAAAACCCTGGGCCTTGACCTCCTTCAGGACGTAGCTTGGGAACCCGGCCTCGTCAAAGGTCTCGACTGGCTTTGGAATTTCCGTGCCGTGCACAACCATATCGTGCTTCTTTCGGAATTCTTCAACCTCTGCATCCGATCGGTTGGCAACAGTCTCAACCTCCTTGTAGAAGTTCTTCTCAAACTTGGGCAGCTTAGACATGTCGGAAAAGTCCTGCTTCTCGAGGTTATCGCCCAGGTTTCCCTGACGGTCGCCACCGTATCGGTCGCCACCACCTCGTCGGTCTCCTCGGAAGCCACCACCGCCGCCACCGCTTCGATAACCACCACCGTTGCCTCGGCCACGGTAGCCGTCTCGGTCTCTATCCCGGTAGGAGTCACGGGATCTGTAAGAATCTTCTTCGTAGGTCATTTTTATTCTATTACTATTCGAAAATTCTTTTTTACTTTAACGAAAGAGAAATATTTTCTAAAGAAATATGTATTGGTGTGGATAAGATTGCATTTTTATATCTCCCTGCCCGTTTGCTGATAAAAAAAAATTTTTTTGTCTTGGATTCGCGCACGCAGAGGGCTGCGCCGCAGTTCGTGGGGCACAAAAACTGCGACTATCTGAGACAAACAGTTCCATTCGTCAACTCAGATGGCCTATAATCTCCGGGTTGTCAGCAATCCATTCCAAATGTCAGCAATCTTCGTGATATTTTTCACTATAACTCACTATAACTGTCGGGTCGAGTTTTTAGCTTTATCATTAAGTATCCTGGAATGTGTTATTGTGGGCATCGATAACACCAGCATGTGAAGACGTGAAGCTCGGCCCATGCCTCAGCTTGCTGTTACAGCAAGCACTACTCTACCGCAAACAACGCGGTTGCTGCTACCAACCCCCAAGTTAATTGAAGAAGTGGAGTGTTCATGGGGGGGACTAGTCCCCCCAAACCCCCCTGGGGCTCCGCTCCGCGGAGATAGGCATATGTGAGTAATGTACTGCATCAGAAGCTCCAATTAGTTAAGAGATTTTGAACTATGTCCCTTCATACGATTCTCCTCATGCAATTTCGCCCACGTAGGAGTTCCCGACACCTAAGGTACAGATGTTGACGTACGATACTTTGGGACGAGCGTAAACTTACAGATACATGTACCGGTAGTACACGCAATTTAATCTGCAATGGCCAGCTGCGATATTACCTAGTTATTGCATGAATGCCTATAATAGTGTAGTTGAGTTAATCCGTAGTACGGCTGGTTAAAGACTAATTCGTATGTGGACTGATAACCGGTTTGCAGGATTATATTGAGATTATTCTCAGTGCAGCCTATTTCATCACATCTCGGGATATGAAATACGCAATGTTTAACCATTTAACTTGCATGAATGCTGATTAGAATATAGCACAAGTACTAGACCATTAAAAGTGGAAATATTAAAAGTAGAAAAAAGGATAGTTATTTAGTCCATTACAAATTCGTTATCATTATCATCAAAGTCGTTATCGTCGTCGTCTTCATCATCATCGTCATCATCTCGGTAACCGTTGTACTCACGATCATCCTCGTCCTCCTCCTCGTCAGAGTCGAAGGATAGCATGTTTGAGGGCGGTGGTGGAGTGAATTGATACCTGTTGATCTTAACTCTCGACAAGCTCTTTTCAGGCTTAGGACAGTTAAAAGTCAGGCAACAGGGCTGCTGCTGGTCCTGTTCCTTTGGTGGTGTTGGTTGATTCAAGATAGGGGAGGTAGCCAATGAACTAACCTCAGACGCAGAGGTCACCCCAGATGAATAATCATGGTTGGTAGCATCAACCGCCAAGTTCACGGTAGAGTAGTGCTTGGACTGCTGTAACAGCAAGCTGAGGCTGGACTGTTTGCCCTGCGAAAGCGCTACAACTCCGCTCTCTACCTCCTTCATGACGATTGGCTCAAGCTTCGTATCCTGGGGGATAGCAATGTACTGATGTATACTGTCGGCGTTATAAGTCGTCATCATAACCATAATGACATACAAAAAAAAAGCTCACTCAAAAGTAAAAAGAATTAAAGCGAGGCTTTAACAAAATCAATCAAAACCAACTCGGATCAAGGAACCAATGGTACAATCTTTCTCAAATACTGCGTGTTAAGATGGGCGTTACAGTCGCATCGTTCCTAACAGTATAGCAGACAAGTATTCAAGAAATCAAATAACCAATAAGATAAAATAGTAGAGCAGATGCTCTAAAGTGTTATGATTTCAGCGATCCAGTAGACGTGGACTCACTCGAGTACGGCCTTCCTATACAAGCCAAAATATAGGCGTATACTGAAAACTTAATCAAATATTCTCTAAATAGAGAGGGAGAAAGAGAGAGAGAGAAAAGAAGAGAAAATATTTGACGGCAAACGGCAGCAGGATCTTATATACCTTTCTGAACCCATTCACACATCTACGTATGTAAATCAGCATCACTATTCTCCTCTTTCAGGTATACGCAGAAAAAAATAAAAAAGGTCTCTTTTGCGACTACCGCTCTATACTGCATTCCTTCCGTAAAATGCCTTCTCCGAGTGCGTCAGCCCATGCCTAGGGGATCGCATCATCCGAAAATTCTACGTCACTATGGGTTAAAAAGATCCCGAGACAGGCAGGCAAATTTTTTTTCAAGCAGAACCGTTGCGCAGATCGCTCCTGAGACAAGACAGGCTCCCTAATTCGCACAAAGTAAAACAGCGGCTGTTTCTCAGTGTACCGATTTGGAAATTGCAGCCTCCTCTGCCTGTAAATGATTGGGCCGGAGAAAGCAGCTCATTTGTTGCAGACGCTGCACTCTACCGCTCAGGCCTAATCCGCCAGCCAATTGAATCCCTGTTATTATTGCATGCAGCCTCCTTAAAAGCCTCCCTCCTGTGGCGCGTGCGCTCGCCTGGGTCACAGACTCCGGCAAGAGCTCATGCCGAACAAACACCGAGTGCCTCCTACCTACTACGAGTTCGCGTAGCCTAAGTACATTTAGGTACAGCGCTTGCGGGCCTATGGGCTGCATTCCTCCCTTCCTAGCAACCGTTACACGTGCAATTGGTTATTGGGCTTTGCTACGGCACTCCTGTAGCCTCTTCCCCTGCTGAAACCTACCGGTATCGGTTAAGCCGCTTTGTCGTTCCATGCGGCTTAAACAGGGAACTACAGTACCACGGTAGGTCAGTGCCGCAAATTTACTTTATGTTTACAATCGCCGTAACAGTTATTAACACCACAGCTTCTGTAGTACAGTATTTAATCAGTTGGAAACAAACTTATGTCGGCCCATCTCCTCAAAATTGTGCCTCACCATAATATGGCAAAACTGCAGGTCAAAGAGCCCCAAAGGGGTTGAAGCTCCTTAAACCAGCCAGAACAGAGTTCAATTTCAATTGGCTCTCGCTTTGTAGATCTTTGTTAGTGAGTGTAAGTTATTAAAATTGACTTACCAGTACATTACGTTTACTTCGAACAATCACGATTAGTCAGCGCTGAATAAGATTTTTTTTCATTTCGATTTTTCTTACTCGGGCAATACGATAACAAAATATAACGAATATTCGGCCGTACAGTACCTGGTAGTATAATTACCTTGTAAAGAATAGAAGCATGAAACGGCCTTTAAAAGACTTGCTCTCTTTGGACCCCGAGGAAAACTACTCGCCGGAACCTGAAGAGGTGGTATCCTCACCGACCGAGGCAGGAACCCCACCCTCGAATCAAAACTATAACGAGCAGGGACTCTGTATCGAATGTGGCGATCAGCCGTCAGAAGTCAACTGCATAACCTGCGTAGAGGACTTCTGCCAGGTTTGCTGTGATTATATCCACCGTACCGGCTCTCGAAGATCCCATCAGTTCAAGGAGCTTGAAAAACAAGATCAGAATGGCCAGGAAGTGCAGGACGTTGATATGGAGGGAAGTGATGACACCGCTATCGAGGAAGAGGAGGAAGAAGAACTTACAGAAAACGCAGAGAACATCTCTCAAATTGCCAATAGTCTTATTGAAGTACGAGGCGAAAGCGGAGGTGATGAAGCGACCATGCTCAAGCGGATCAAGGAGCACTGTCGATTCATCCCACTGCGACTGACCCACGAAGAGAGAAAGCTTCTGAGGCTGTTAGAAGCGGCTCTTAACGTATCTGAGTACACTGAACGAGTCGATATCATCAGCTATACCTCGAAATCAAAGCGTATGGTGGCTCAGCTTAAGGAAATGTGCTCGATTCTGGCTGGATTGGTCGTCGCTACCGATATGAAGATGGGACAGAGCCTCTTTGAGGATAAAGAATTTGCATCCAATGCTGAATGGTTCAAAAAAGTGTTTGAAATTGGCCGTCGGTACAAGATTATGAACCCTGAGAAGATGCGCGATTCTTTCGGCAAGCTCATGTACATGGTTATGGATTCCCGGCTGCCCGAGGTCAAGGAAGCGATGGAGTTCGATCTCTACAGGCCAATCAAGACGGTTTACTCTTTCCTTGAGCATCACGGTGGTGAAGACACCGTTGCTATGCTGGAGGACCCAAGGATACTGGATGCTGTAGCCGAGATCTTCCCGGAGGGCAAGAACAGAGTACGCATCCAGAACGAGATTCGACGCAAGGAAAAGGCAATTGAAGAGCTGGCCCGAGCGTACAGCAAGAAGTCTCCAGAGATCCAAGCAGAAGACATTAGACAATGCCTTTACTCCATTGGCGACTACCACGCCTACCTTCGCGCGAACCGAATGCCGATTGAACGAATACTCGCTATGCTGGAGAGAAACTTCGATCCTGATGATGCGGCTGGTGAGTTCACCCTTGCCATCTCTTATGGCCGAAGCGGTGCACGGCTCTCGCATGACCACCAGAAGCAATTCCACTACGCCAAGCAGAGTCTGCATTTGTGGTCTCAAATTATACGGGATATGTACATGCTGTGGATTCTTGCTGACCATGACCTGACTTCCATCGATGCCAAGAACCGGTACCAATTTGGCGACACGGGCCAAGGCTTCAACCGAATCAAAGCCTGCCCACATGTCTCGCGGGCGATGCATGGTATTATCAGAAAAGTGCAGCAGCGAAACAATGGGTGGATTGGATCTAGCGTTGTTCATCTTGGTGATAGAGCGGTACCCAATGCCCTGTTTTTCCTCGACAAGTATCTGCAGGTGCCTCGAATTTTGACCCCTGTGTATCTCGCGATATCCGGCATTGACTCGATCTCTACGAGAAACAAGCATGTGGAGCGGTGGGTCGAATCTCAATTTGGGTCTGTCGAGCGTCTCAAGAAAACAGTCCTGTCTGACTTCTTCAAGCATGCCTTTGACGGGTCAGGTGCGGATAACTTTTACGACGCAGGCTCGTGTATTGACGGTCGGCTGACATCAGCATGGAACTGGGCCAATTGCATTTCCAAGAAGCCGTATTACTACCAGTTTTTGGTTACCGGCTTCACTGGTTTCAATGGTACAGATGGGTGGTAGATACCTGTCACTCGCAGTGTATTCGAGGGCCAGCCCTCGATCTCCCGTAGTTGGGGGCTCTGCCCCCAAACCCCCGTACCTTCGAGGCCTAGTTACGTTTCGTACGACATTTCCGTTACTAGAGTAATCGATTGCGCTGTACTATGTACCAATATTCACTTCATAGCACTGTAGGCTAATTTCGTTAAATAGACCGTGCAGTTGATCAGCATGGCTACTAGTTACTAGAGTAATGACTTACATAGCACTGTGTAGGCTCTTGTTCCACAGAATATACCATGCAATTGATAAGAATTGATAATTGATAAGAATTTTCAAAACCCATATAATTATTAACAGCAAAATTTTTAAAATTATTATAAAATCAAAACAAATATTAAACCTTTTTTCAAAATCAAAAATGCGGGATAGTAAAAAAAACTGTAAGGATTTAAATTACTCTCGAGTCAAAGCCCGGAGTCGTTCAACCTCCTTCTCCAACGCCTCGTTTCGAGACATGAGCTGCTTGACTCGTTCTTCCAGCTGGCCCATTCGCTCCATCTTTCGAGCTCGCGATCGCCGAGCAGCCTCGGTGTTTCGCGCTCGCTTGATGGCAACCTGGTCAGCAGTCTCTGGAATGACAACCGGAGTCAATGGCATGGATCGTGGCTTTCGGCTGTACACAGTGAAGCCAAGTTCGTCCTTCTTATCACCGAAGGGAGCTGGCGAGCTAGATCGCGACTTTCGCGACGAAGCAGCCTTCTTGGTAACCTTAGCCTTGGAAGTAGCTACCGGCAATGCAACAGGAGCAGATGATGGCTCCTGCTGCTGCTCGGAAAGAAGAGCAACCTGTGGAGAGGACTGAACAGACGATGGGAGGGAAGACATTGGGGAGGCAGTTTGCTGCTGAATGGTAATAGAAGCCATGAGACTTTGTGGGTCTGGCTTGTGCTCCTCCTCAAAGAGAGACTCCCAAGAGTTGACGTCGCCCAAGTCGGCATCGTCAAACAATGGGGAACCGCCGAGGTCGCTCATCACGTCACCGGACGAAGTGCTAGTAGTGCTGCCCATCAACTCCTTGGGAGAGATGGTGCCGGTGGTGGATGGAGTGAACAAGGTGGTGGTGTCAAATGGAGCCGTCTGGACGTGGCCAATTGGCTGCTGCATCATAACATCGTAACCGACAAGACATTCGTCCTGTGGCGTCATTGGCGGGTTGGCCCATGGGCCAGAGCCAAACCCAAAGTTCTTTGCAAATGTTGGGACAGTCATTGATGGTTCGTATTCCTTCTTGATCAAAACTGGAGTAGTGGAAGCAGCTAAAGCTGGGGACTGGTATCGAGTAGCGGACATTGTATCAGTAATAGTAGCAATAATAATTGGTGGTCTCTAATAGGAGAGGACAAATCTGGTCTTTATCGTAAACTTGATGGACAGAATTGCGAGTGCGCAGGGGCGGAAGCTGGTTGTGAGGACGCCATGGTGAATGATTTATTCGGGGGCAAAGTCAACGTAAATTCGTTAATGACTTCTTTAATTCGTTTCGTTAAAAAAATAAAATTCGTTTAATAAAATCGATTAATACGTTCGTATTCGTTTAATCGTTGGTTCGTTCGTTCAGATGGGGGATAACCGTTTAGAATGACATCTTGACTAGATCTCTTGTGTAAGTCGCGCTAAAAATTGATAAAAATATAAAATAATAAGGGTCTGGGGAAAAAAAGAAGAAAAAAAGATTCCACCCGCAGAGAGGATATCAACCAAATTTATACAATGTCCCGGGATGAAATTTCCGGCCGTGAGTTGGTCGCGCGCGCAGCTCCACCTCTCCTCTGATTGGCCGATAGCGCTATGACTAATTCCCAACTCGTTGCCAAATCGAGCCGCCCGACAAGACATTTCGTCTCACCACCACCAACCCACAGAAGTTATTATAGTGGGCGACAGGAGTTTCTTGGTGTATTCAGAGTGTCACAGAGCTTTGGTGTTCACAGTACCACCAGCCGTTTTTTTTTATATTCTTTATCTATTCAATCTCCAATTCTTTGTCTTCTGGGTATAGTCGAGTGGGGGGTATTGTGAAATGCGGAGGTGCTTCGGGGTTTCGCCGATATCGGCGGCTATCCTGCGGTGCAGATCCCAGTAAGGCTGAAATGCATATGTAGTTGAATTGAAAAATTTTTAGCCAGCCATGCTTATCGCTACGTATAGGGCTATAGTCGAACCTCAACATGGGGCGGGTAGGATACTGTTCTGGCCCTACCCTCAGCCCTACGTCCACATATATTTGCGCGCATATGGGGTTTTAAAAGCAATGCAAGTGGGGACCCCCTCCCCTCTCAGCCGTCTGCTGCCTTAAACGGCTATCTGTTCGCAGTGAATTGTCCAAACCAATTGCCATGTAGAATTCTTGGGATCACCAAGCGAGGGATTGGAACTCCAGGAGAAATTTTTTGAGATTTCTGGAAAGAATACACAATCAATGGAATGTATTCGAGGTCCAGCCCTCAGACCCCCGTGTCTTGGTTACAGCGTAACAAAGCTTTTCGTTTAAACCCCCCAATCAGTAACAAAACGTCTCTTAAGGATCCAGAAAGGTGAAAATCTATGGATTAGTAGTACTACAGTACTTCTAAAGCACCCAATTAGGCCCCAAAAAGGGAGGGTTTGGGGTTTGGGGAATCCCCCAACTACGCGATCCGGGGATCGCTTCCAAAGTACAAACATATTGGTAGATTTGATTACAAATTTCAGCATTAGTACACGTGTAGTACATTGTATATAACTGGAAACAAAGGGTAGAGTTTCAGAGATAACTTGTCTCATGTTGAGAAGAGCGCCCGAGCCGCACGCGCCGCAGGCTCGAGCCGCAGTTGGGAGCGCGCGCGCCCAGGATTTCAGGGGGATGCGACCAATACGAACCAATGAGACCGTAATCATTGTTAAGCTGGGTGCTCATCGTATTATTCGCGTTCACAGATCAGATGGACCCTTGGAGATATCCTTTCTTTGGGGTGCATTTGTATAGTAGAGAATATATATATTATGACTAGATAATACAGTTAACAAATTAACAATAACTTAGTTGGTCTGGAGGAAGAAGAAGGCGCCAGCAGCGACAAGAGCGGCAATGATGAGGTAGACGAAAGAAGAAGAGCCGCCCTGATCTTCGGCAAGGCCAACATTGACCTTGGCAGACTTCTTGCTCTGAGCGAAGTCCTGTTATGCTTGTTAGTAACCACCACTTAATAAATAAAAAAATGAACAACTTACGTTTGGATCGGCGTTACCAATAAGAAGATTAGTCAAGATCTCCTCGGCATCTTCAGAGTGGCCGACATCTTCAAATTCGCTGGTCGCATCCTTGCCAGCACAATCAACAAGAACTTCCTCACCACCCCTGATTCACAAGTTAGTTGATCTCCTCCTCATTGAAAATAGTAATAGTGTAAAACTTACGGATGCTCGTCGACAAACTTGGTCACGTCATAGACCTTGCCCTTAATGACCATCCACAGGTCATCTCGGTCGTTGTGCTTCTCAACCTGCTCCTTGGTGAAGAGCTTCTCCTCTGCTGGTGGTGGTGTCGACATTTTCAGATCAGTAGTAATATATATGCGAGATGTCTATATATCCGCTTTTCTTTGCAGGACCTCAAATATGAATAGTAAGTTGTCACAAATGATGTGTTGTGCCGAAACAAATATATAAACGTGCCAGGGCTGCCCTCTCTCTTTTTTTTTTCACAACCCCTTCCGTCTGATTCACGGCTCTGGCGACTGTGGTGATGCCAGCTTAAAACCTGATTTTTTCTTTTCCTCCCAACAAGCACGGAGTTCCGAGGTTCCCACATTCGGCATGCCGCTCAGCCTCGTGCGGCTCACCGTCAAATGCCGATCGTGCGGCTCACCCCAAAACATACCGACTAACCGAATGAATGTGACATGTTGCAAGGAACCGGCACAGGCTTCGGCTATTATACATGGAGCATAAGCACACTGAGACCTTGAACATGGCGTGTCAATGGTCTCTTTACCATGGCTCACCAAATATTGACCGAGTGAAGGAACGTGACATATTGCAAGGAGAATGAAGAAGACGCAGCCCTGGATTATGCAAACTTAGACTTGGAACAGTTAGACCTTGAAGACGGCGAGGATCTTGTCAATGGTCTCTCCTATCCTGTCCAGCGGAATGTCTCTCTTCCACTCGAGTTCTTTACGCATGGCAAACATTGCAGCGGCATAGGTGTGGTGATACAACTGCTTGTACTCCTCTTCATTGTCCTGTCGTCGGATATTCCGCAGCCGCAGCTCGTTGAGGATAACCCGCTGGATGAGAGATTTGTTCTTTTGGTACTGCGAAGTCTCGCTTACTGCTTGGTTTGTCGTAGCGGATGACGAAGAGATTCGGCGAATCGGCGGATTGAACGTCGTTCTGCGAGATCGAATCCCTTTCTTGAGCAAATTCTCCCCGGTTGATGTGTCGGTAGCAGACTCGTCCTGGTCAATAATTGTGTCTGTTACTATTTCCGTGGGTTCAATGCGATTCCGCTTCGTCACGTGAATAGGTTCGCCAGCTTTCACCTTCTCTTCTTGCTCTTCTTTATCATCATCTTCTTCTTCTTCTTTATCCGATTCCTTAGCAGAGTCAAGCCGGATTGCGTGGAACTCTACAGTCTCACTTTCGCTGTGAATCTCTGGGTATATGACTATACTCTCGTTCACTAACATGCCCACCGGCTCTCCATTCTCCAACAGGGCCCCTAATCGCGATAACTGCCTTTGGGTCTCGTACTCCCTTGAATACACTCGATAAACAGGTCCATTGCCCTGCCCATGCGGTAATCTGCCGAGATCAACATACTCGAACTTGGTCTGCACTGGTAACGGCAGGCTACCTTCCTCGCCCCATATTTCTACGCCGTACAAAATCTCCCCGCCTTTCCCTATATCGCCTTTCCATTGGCGAGCCAGCATAGTATCCCTTACGTGCCGCTAGGACATTCAATCGTTCAATCCTCCAAGACCATCAAACAAGCCCAGAATGGCTCAAGTGAAAAGCTGAAAAGGATTTCCCGGCCCGGTATTTGGTGGTGCCTGGAATGGAGAAGCGGCTCCGCCGATGGCTGCATCACTCGGCTAAAAATCCTACACCCACCACTCTCCTGCCCTGTGACATTCCCCTACCCCCGCGGGACGACTCGATAGAACTGCAGGAAAACACATTAGTTAGTTAGAAAGGTCAGGATGAAGGAGTCGATAGCCAGGGTGTATGCGAACTACAACCAGACGATGCCCAAGTCGTACTGGGACTATGACAACGTCACGGTCAACTGGGGGAACCTCACCAACTACGAGATTGTGCGCAAGATCGGGCGGGGCAAGTACTCTGAGGCGTTTGAAGGCATAAATCTTATTGGCAGCAAGCAGTGTGTCATCAAAGTGCTTAAACCCGTCAAGAAGAAGAAGATTAAGCGAGAGATCAAGATCTTGCAGAACCTGGCTGGCGGCACCAATATTGTGTCGCTGCTTGACGTGGTCAGAGATCCACTCTCCAAGACACCGTCGCTCATCTTCGAGTACGTAAACAACACCGACTTCCGCATTCTGTACCCAAAGCTGTCGGACTACGAGGTGCGGTACTACATGTTTGAGCTGCTCAAGGCGCTCGACTTTTGCCACTCCAAGGGCATTATGCATCGTGATGTTAAGCCGCACAACGTCATGATCGACCATAAGAACCGCAAGTTGCGTCTTATCGACTGGGGCCTGGCAGAGTTCTATCACCCAGGCATGGAGTATAATGTCAGAGTCGCCTCGAGGTGCTTCAAAGGCCCTGAATTGCTTGTAGACATGCAGATGTACGACTACTCGCTAGACCTGTGGTCTCTGGGGTGCATGATTGCCGCTATTTTGTTCAAGAAGGATCCATTTTTCCATGGTTCCTCTAACACCGACCAGCTCGTCAAGATTTCCCGCGTGCTCGGTACCGATGATCTTTACGCGTATTTGGAGAAGTATAACCTTCAGCTAGACGCTGAATTCCAGCGCGTCCTGGGGTACTTCCCGCGCCGCAACTGGCTACGATTCGTCAACACGAACAATCAGCATCTTGTCACTGATGATGCTTTAGACTTTGTCGATAAACTGCTCCGTTATGACCACCAGGATAGACTTACGGCCAAAGAGGCCATGGATCATCCCTACTTTAACGTATTGAAGCGCAACGACTAACGACAGTAGAGCCGGGCTGGGCCCTTTGCTAATATTATATTATATACGTAATACACGACTGATTATTGATATAACTATTTTTCTATTTTGATTTTTGATCACTTCACTAACAGTTATTGCTATATCGACTGACTGACAAAAGATAACATATCTTTTCCCATAATTCATTACCGTACAACACCACTGGTAAACTGTTTATTTTCTAATTAACGGTAGATGACTACAGTTATCCAACAGATTGATGCGAAGTAAATTCTATAGTATGGATTACCGTAGGCTGCTGCGAATAAGGTAGGCCACTCCCCCTTATTATTTTTTTTATCAGAATCTATACGTAAGAAGTAAAAATTAAACCTTCTAACAGGTGTTTTTTGTATCCTGTACGTACCACGTTACCAATATTCTACAGTAGTCCATTTTATTTTTTTTATCTTATCGGAATCTGGTACATTATAGGTTGTGCCAGGGATAATTCTACCAATACTCATAATCAAACATCAATATACCCCCACTGTTGGTACCTTATTATTGCCTAACTTCCCATATACCGCTAATACTTGGGATGCACCCGTATTCATTTCAATTGAATTTTGTGATGGATAAAGGTACGAAATTTGCTAGTTTAGATATTGTCAGAAATTCCATTGTTTCATGTCCCAGAGATCCAGCGAAACAAGCACAGTACGGTACCAAATATTTAGCTCTTTAACTGGTTGGTACAAGAAGCAACAAATAAAGGAACAAAATAATGTTATCGATATTAACAATGTTTTTACATATTCGTGAGCTTCATACCGGTAGATAATAAATTAATAATTTTTTCTCTCACCAAAAACGTCCCCTTCTGTGTTGTAATAAATTAATTGTTGTCGTTCGCATTGCCGTTCGACTGTCGAGCTCCTTCTTCAGGAATTTGCATAAATCCTCGAAGAGCATTAAGCAGCTCGCCGATCTGGCAATTAAACTCAGACCCCCCTATTCGTGGATCTAACTGCCCCATCACCATTCGCAAATACATCGTACTGACGCAGTTCTCGATTCGCGTTATCATGTGCTCAAAGAACTGAAGATAATCCTTGTCAGTGTTTGGAACACCGGAAGCAAATTGTCTCTCAGTCTTGCGGTTAAAGGACATGAACTGATCTCGTTCAGGGTATCCCTCTTGGGATCCATTCATCCAACTGCAAATTTTCTCCAATCGCGACGCAACTGCCCTCATTTGTATAATCGACTGGAGGGTAATATTGCCAATTCGTCTCGGTGACGATGGGACAAGGCTGAGCACGGGAGTAGCGCCCTGGTCAGCCCGATGTTGCACAGGATGAGCTGGCTGCACCTGCGTCTGCGCCTTGCTCTTTTCCTCGGCGGCCGCCTGATGGAACTCGAATCGCTTCACGAGCCGCTTTGGATACACACACGAGATATTCTCAGGGTTCTCAACACCCTTGAGCTTCTTCTCACCCAGTTCATAGATCGTCCAGCCGACCTCTGAAAGAGTCTTAAAGTTCTTCTCCAGTGCTGCACCAATAGTTTCATCGCCGTATGCATCAACCAGGCTAAGACCGTCCTTGACCTTATCATGGGCTTTCTCGAGCCGCTTCATCTCCATCAAGAAATCGGTACTCAACGTGACTTGGCCGCCATCGGCCTCACTACTGATTCGGGCAGTTCTATTCACCATTGGACCAAAGTAGTCCATTCGGCGCGTAATAACATCACGCTCCCACACTGGTGTGCCCCAGTGGATACCCATCCGCACGCTGAGGCCGCCAAACAGAAGCTCTCCAGACTCTTCGTCGACAATCTTACAGCCTTGATGCGAATTTATAATCTCCTCTGGCCATTCAACTGAAAGCAGCATTTCCTGCACGGAGAGACACCACATCAGCGCTGAAGTTGGGTCCGAGAACGATACAATAAAGGCATCACCTTCAGTCTTGACTTCGTAACCTCGCGCAAGTCGCAGTGTTCGACGCATCAATGTGTTGTGCATTCTAATTGCACTTCGCATTGCCACCGGGTAGGTCTCCCACAACTCAGTAGAGTTTTTAATATCAGTGAAAACCATTGCCACATTACCAATAGGTGGATCAATCTCTTCACCCAATCTGGCCAAAGCCGAATCCTCGGGCAAGGAAGACTTGTTCTTACGCTGTTTGAGCGCCGGGAACAGCTCTTCTTCTGCACCGGGCAGCGGACCGTAGGCAACACTGGCTGGGTTCAATTCTCCCTTGGCAGAAATAACCGGCAAAATCATAGTCGACTTTTTGTTCTGGACGCCAATGCCAAGAACCATCACCATGATCTTATCTGTGCAGCCATAGGCAATAGCGAAATCTCGCAGCTTTTGAGCTGCCAGCATGGGGCTTCGAATGTGCGTTCGAGCCACGTCCGCAGCGATTTCGTACGAAACATACTCCCACAGCTGCTTGCTGGCAAGAATCAAAAAGTCCTCCGAGCCAGTGAGTTCATAGGAGAAAATTGACGGCGCCGCGTGGATGTGCGGAATCAAGTTGTAGAACCCGATTGCTCGCGAAACATCCAAAATTCCGTCCAGTTTACCATTAGACGACACCACACCTGCACCACGTCTGATTCTCGCAAGCTCATCCTGAGAAGTCGGGTCATGACGAGTGGTGAGAACAGTGTACTCGCCAATGCCTTTGGACATAATCGCCATGGAGTCACCAACATTGGCAACATAGATCTTATTGTCGTTGATGTACACAATTGTGGCACAAGACCCAGTCATTCGATCCTGCGGATTAAGGTTGGCCGCAGTAGAGCTCCGATGGGCAATAGCAGTGTGGGCGATCTCGTCTTGAGGGAGCATCGACGTATTGCCGATTTCCTTGTTCGTGTTGAGGAAGGCTCGTCGCAATGCATCGGCTGTGGTCTCTCCCTCCCGGAGACCTTTGAGCGACTCGCTAAACACGTTGACAAACGTCTCCTGAATGAGCTTGGCCACCTTGTTACCATCGTCGTCCCGCTGGTTTCTTCCGTCGAACAAGCCAATAATTGCTTCCTTCTCGTTGCTGCGGAATCTTTCAACAACCATGTCCATAATACCCAAGTTCTCCCGTCGACCAATTGCATCTGCCATACCGTAGCTCATCTGTAGCACCGAAGAGCCGTAGGTTCGCACTCGGCAGTTCTCTGTCTGGTCCGGGACCGAAGGAGTCGTCAAGGTGACATCCATCAGACCTAACACACGAATATCCTGGAGCACGGTGAAATCACTGAGATTCCTCTCTCCTATGTCTCTCGCGCCCTGGCTGTGAACGGTCTTGATCTCCAACTTTTGGTTGCCCGAGAAGTTGAGATACTTGAGGTTACGGTTGTAGAACCAGTTCCAGTCATATGGCCAGTTGTTGATGTTGTATCGCAAGTTGTTCGAACCAACGTCAAGTGTAGTCAAATGGGGCATCTTACCCAGCTCAGCCGGGAGCGTATGCAGCTTGTTGCCATTGACATGGAATACGCGCAAAGCCTGGTTGAATTCAAAATCGTCAGCTGGAAGACCGCTCAACCGGTTGCCCGACAAATACAGCTCGGTAAGCTGGGTAAGCATACCCAATGCACCAGCAGGAATCTCCATCAACTCATTGTAGGACAAGTTGAGTACTTCAAGGGTCCGAATCTGCGAAATGTATTCGAAGCATTCGTCTCCGAGTCGGTTGTCACCAAGACTAAGCACCAGCAGGGTGTCAGCAAGGCCGCGCGATTTAGGTAGAGGCAGCTCAAGCTCTCCACCACTGCCTGACTGCACCGAAGGGATGCTATGCTTTTTATATGAGGGGTAAATCGTGTTCGGCGACCCGGCAAAGGATTCACTGCTTGAAGAGTGGGGCGAATCGGACAACTCACGGCCAGGATACATGCCTGCGCGGCGCGCTTCCTTGGGCGAGGCCGTGGATGCTGCTGAGAGCTCCGACGCCCTTCGCTTATCATTGAGCCGCATCTGGTAGTTGGAGTCCAGCTGGACATCGCTCTTTCCGCCAATTGACGTCTCACTACCCGCGAGGCTACCTGTCCGATACGTTGGCTTCGGGAAGGCATCGAGCAAGTTCGACGAAGCATTGAGCACGGTAAGCGAAGTCAAGTCCCAAATCGCGTCTGGCAGCGACTTAAGGTTGTTGCTATGCACGTCGAGCCACCGGAGCTCTTTGAGCTCGCCAATCTCGTTGGGGAGACTCGCCAGCTGGTTGCTGAAGAGACTCAAAAACGTGAGCCGTTTGAGGTTGGCAATCTGAGGAGGTAGCGAGAGCAAGTGGTTTTTATCGAGAACAAGCTTTTCCACCATGGGGATCTTTTCCAGGAAGTTTTCGCTCAGAGAAGTAATCTTCGCCTTGGACAAATTGAGCACGGCCAGCGTATAGTGAGTCTCGGCAAACGAAATACGGGTAATGGGGTTCCTGTCAAAGTAGAAGACCTTGAGTCGTGGGAAGGTGTCCTTGAACAGGTACACGAGATTCTTGGAGCAGTAGAGGACCTCCAGCTTAGGCAGTTCGCTGAGAATGTCAATGTTCTGGAGCTTGTTATATCGTATATCGAGCTCCTTGAGAGACACTAGTCGCCTGAAAGAGTCTGGCAAACGCTGTGCAATGTCATTATTTGTCAGCAACAGGCGCTCCAGCTGCGACAACTGGCCAATTCGGCTGGGCAGCCCTTGGAGGTGGTTGAACGAAACGTCCAGGTCATTCAGAGTAGTGATATCGCAGATTTCATTGGGAAGATGCGTCAAGTTGTTCGAGCTCAAGTTGAGGCGTCGAAGGCTACTGAGAATGGCAATATTCGCCGGGACAGTAACCAGTCGGTTCCCCTGCAAATTGAGGTAGGTCAGCTTCTTCAGGTCGTCAAAAAATACGTGGTCAAGTTCATCAAGCAAGTTGTTGGACATGTCCAGGGCAGTGAGCCTTGGAGCCTTTTTGATGTTCGGGGGGAACTGGCGAGCCTGATTCTCGACGTAGCGCAGCCTTCGCAAGTTCACACAGGCCTGGATGAAGTCAAGTGGGATCTCGACCGAAGGATTCTTGGACACGTCCAGCACCTCAATGTCGGAGCAATGTTGATAAAAGACAATTGGGATTGTCTCGAGCGACATTTTCTGCAAGTTGACATGCGTGAAGTCCCTGGACATGACGGCGAATTCCTCGTCCGAGAACTTTCGCAGCTCCTGGCGCGAGAATACGAACCGACACAGGTAGCTGAGGTCCTCTCGACCAACATCGCCAAGCCGATCGCTATCCGTGTAGCCCATAGATATGAGCATGCGCTTCTGGTACTGGAGTGGGTGTTCGTTTTTGTCCATGACACGAGTCAGTCCGCTAGTACGCACAGAGAGCTGGTAGCCGGCGGTGGCGCTCATGAAAAACTTTCTGCCCAGCATTTGAACGAGCTCCTCCACAGTGATATTCATATCGCACGACAAGGTACCAAAAGTGCCGTCCTCTCGGAACACTCGAAGGCAGTGTCTTTCCGCAACTTGCTTTTTCGCAGGTGCCTTCTCAGGTGCCACCGTCGACGGCTGTTCTTGAAGTTTGGTCTCAGGGACCATAGGCGTAGCGACACGCCAGCTCTCTGGAGCCATCCAGCCAGTCTCAGCAACATTAATGGCGCTAACATTCGCTGCTGCCCTCTGCATTTCCTCCGCAACGGTATCAGACTGCGTCGACATTGGCCGAGGTCGCGTAGGAGGGGTACCAATCCTATCATTATTAATATTAGTCGCCTCATTCTGTGGTGGCTGGGTGGTGAATTTGCCGTCGAGGGAGATTCGCTGCTTCTTCATTTTTGGGTCATTATCATTATCAATTTGGGTGGTGGTGGTTTCATTAGTCAAATCATTAATGCGGTCATTAGGTTGTCTATCCGGCCTGGATGAATCTGGAGACTGGATAATGCCCTGCATTTCGTCCAGGTTCGTGTCAAGCATGTACATGGGCCCTTCCCCGTTGTTGAACGAGCTCATTTGCGGAATTGGAGGTAGCGGTTTCGGCGCAGGTGTGCTTGTACTCTTGGACCGCTCGCGCCCCTGTGGAGGAGCTGTTGATTGCTGAGGAGAGCTCGTGTTGCTACGGGACGGCGACTGATACTCGTACGCGAGGCTGCTCTTGTGCCGTGCATACGGTTTAATCGACGGCGGACCAGTCCCTGGTGCTTTGGAGAATTGCGTAGTAGACGAAAATGACCGCAATGGCAGGAACGTCTCGGAGCCTTTGTGCTTAAGGCCCTTGAGGGGCTGCTGTTTCGATGCATGGAAATCAGCACTCGACTCTCGCCGCGGCATGAGTTTGCCAAAGAACGACCGTTTGTGCTTACGTCCTCCTTTCTGGCCGTCTTCGCCGGAAAGATTATAGGAGGATACCGATTCCGATCGCAGGCTATTTGCGTAGGACTCTTCTGTCTTAGCTGCTACCGCCGCAGCTGCCGCCTTTTGCTGCTCATACATAGACTTTGTGTCCAACACCGTCTCCTAAATATTTGTTAGCTCAATCTAAATAAAAATTGCCAAAAAATGGGGGAAAACATACCGGGTCTGGATAAGCTACACCCTTACCTCCAGGATATTGCTTCTGGTCATAATACGCCGGATTCATATTCGTAATCAACGATAGCTCAGACGGATCAAGTGACATGGGAAGCGAAACCTGCCCATTCGATGGACTGTCCGATCCGCTCCCCATCATCAACCCGTCATTCTGAGATCTCCGTGACATTGACGAAGATTGTGTCGTCTGCGAAGCATACGAAGGCCTCCTATAGTCGTCGCTAACCGAGAGCGATTTGTTGTTGCCGCTGTTGTAGTTCTGCGGCACGCTAAAGTTGTAGTAACCCGAAGCATTACTGTAGTTCGCATAGCTCTGGTTACTGCCGCCACTCGAATCTCGATCCGGTAGGCTAGAAATGGTCGGGACGCGCTCAAATGTCGCCGAAGAAGGCGCATAACCCTCCCGCTCCTTGAAAGTAGCATTGTCCTCCGAAACTCTTTTTTTACTACTTCCCTTGCCAAGACCGGTGCTGCTCCCTCCCAGGGTAGGCAAATGGACTGTCGACAGAGCGTGCCTCAGTCTCGGAACAATACTAGACTTGCTAGGCTTCCTTTCGCTTGTCGCAACTGGCGAGGTAGGCTCTTCGTCGGTGTCGCCGCGGGAATATGCATTGCCAGGCGAAACGGGGTACTCCCCGGACGACAGCGGATCCAAATCGTCGTCATACGCCGTCAGCATATCTGTCGTCAGCGCTGGTGTCGACGGAGAGGTCTGTGAAGAAAACGCAAAATCTGGTTTGCTCCTACAATGATCGTTAATATCCCGCACCAATCAAGACAAAGTTCAACATACAATTGGCCCCTGCGAAACAGCTGGAGCTTCGAGAAGGAGGTTCGCCGGTCTGGACGTTCCGGAACCGATTCCACCGTGCCCTGCGAAGATGACCGCTGAAGACGGTTACTGTTCGCATCCATCCTAACCCTTTTGTTAGTAATCAATCCCCTCCTAAAATGGGAGCCTACATACGACATTCGGTCGGGTTCAAGAAAACGCCTCTCTCAAAGACCGCCTCGTACTATGCCGGTCTAGTTCTGTGTGCCGTGCAGCAAATTGCTGTCGTTTACCGTCGTGCTCTTCGTGATCGTTGCCCGGCTGTGGGTGGGGGAGCGTGCGCGCAAAGGAAAAAGGGGCCCGTCCGTCGGCACCCGACCGCCGCACCGTCCAGAGCCTTTCATGCAGGGACTGGTGGTTTACGTGCTCATATCTGCTTACACCGTGCCCATATCTGCTTACACAATGAATCTTGGACCCTCCAGTGGCTCCATTTGCTCTACGTAGTGAAACCCATAAACAACTTAATTCTACTTGGGGGCCAGCCCCCAACCCCCGTAGCTCGGTTGCGCCGAGGGATTGTAGAGCTCTATGAGGTTTAGGAGATACCTCCGCGTAGCGGAGCCCTAGGGGGGTTTGATTGACTTGGGGGCCAGCCCCCAAACCCCCGTAGCTCGGCTGCGCCGAGGGATTGTAGAGCTCTGTGAAGCTGAGGAGACACCTCCGCGTAGCGGAGCCCTAGGGGGGTATGGGGGGACTTGTCCCCCCATGACCACTCCGGGGTTTGATTGACTTTGGGGCCAGCCCCCAAACCCCCGTAGCTCGGCTGCGCCGAGGGATTGTAGAACTCTGTGAAGTTTAGGGATGGATACGCAGTTTATTAATACACAAAACTTCGGACAAATGTTTTCGTGGACCATCCATCGAGCTCCCGTGGCTCCACTGAGCAGAGGAAGGAACTCAATTGGGTCAATACCTCCACGAAGTGGAGCCCCAGGGGGGTTTGGGGGGACTGGTCCCCCCATTAACACTAATAGGGGTATTCGAGGATTAGCAGCAGGAGTAGTGGGAGGCCGAGGGCCAGTCTAGGTCTATAACTCCTCGGCGATTCGTGGAACTGTCGCGGCGACCGCCCATAAGGGTGATCAAGCTGCGTCCCTGGGAGCGCGGTAGGGTGTGGTCCCAGGGAGTGATTTCTCCGTACTGCACGCCGCTGTCAATGTCTTCAGGGTCAATGTGCCCGAGCTCGACCTTGGTGAGGATCATCTCTGCCAGGCGTGAAAACGCCTCTGTTACGTTTTCACCAGTTAACGCTGAGGTGTACATGAGCGGGATGTTTCCGTTGCGGAGACAGAACTCCATTGCTTCGGAATGAGGCACCACCGTGGTCGGGTCCGCGTCAATTTCAAGATCCACCTTGTTCCCAAGCACGATGATGGAAGTGTTGGGTGTTGTAAGTGCTCTGATGTCGGCAATAAAGCCCTTTAAGCTGTTAAACGATTCCCGGCTCGTGATGTCGTATACCAGAAGTACTCCTGCGGATCCTCTGTAGTAGCCTCGTGTCAGCGATTTGAACCGCTCCTGGCCCGCTGTGTCCCATAACTAGACTTGTCAATGCCTGTGTATTTCACCTAGTCTTCTTTCTTGACATACCTGTAGCTTCATGCCACGCTTAGAAGCCCCTTGGCCGACTTTGATGATTTTGGACGAAAACTCAACGCCAATCGTCTGGCTGGTCAATATCTTCCCTGTTTAATTGTTAGGTTTAAATTAGGCATCTCTACTGAGTTCAACATACAGTCGCCCTTGACAAATCGATGCAGAATGCACGATTTCCCGCACCCACTAGGACCGAGAAGGATGATTTTGGCGAGATAGTCATACAGAGCGTCCAGCTCCTACGAAAAAGTTAGTTCAACGAACACCCCTGAAAGGTACGGATCACTCACCTGGTCCATATACATGGAAGTAGATGACTTGGACGACGCGGTTGAAGGCGCTCGTCGTCTCATTACTTCGGAGTGTTAGTACATGAGGGTCCTCCTAAGGCAGTTGGCGGTCTGGATAGGGAGGGGGTACGTGAGGCTGCGATTAGGGGGTCGGAATGCCGATAAGGGGGAAAAATACGAGATGCTGTTATCGTCTGTACCGTATTACACCGTATAGGTACCTGGTGTATTGAAGGATATATTAGTAAAACGTAGTGAAGGTGTAGTGAAGGGTGAAAATTTATAGGAGATGTAGATGTTGGTCGATTATTCAATTCGTGCTTTTGAAGGGGGGTTCTTCCATCTATGGTACTGGGAGTACTGTAAACAACCTGCGTCCCCGAGCTTCAGGGGGACCCCCAAGGCATCGCCTATTGTAAGCTTCCGATATTATCGATCCGGGTTGTGCAGCCCAAATTTTATTGGTCATAACCTTTCTCAGCCTTATCTATACTAAAAAATTGATTTATCTTGCCGGAACGGACCAATCTGAATGATAAATTGTTGGTACACAGCATAAGAACAGCTGTCCCGTGGATAGCTGATCTTTTAGGTCAAATGATTATAGATTGTTAGAACCCCGGTATATTGGTCAATTATTGGGATGGAGCCTCGGCTTGAATGTTGCTACTAGACTTCTTTCCATTGGTGTGATAACCAGTAATTTGAAATGAGCTGTGCTTCAGACACACTGCAGTTCGCCTAACCAAGGATAGTAGGTGATCGCTTGACCACTACATATAAATCATAAAGAATTATATCCAATATATCCAACCACTCGGTGCCGGTATTGCCGTGCCTATAGAGAAATGTCGTATTCTATCAATGCTATAATCGTTATCGCGTATCGGAACTGTCTTCCACTTGCTGCTGGCTGCCTACACAGATCAATTCATCTTTAATGACAAATACCCATTTCCAGAAAGGCGTAGATTGAACAACTCGCCATGTTAAGTGATGTAATAAATAATCCTAAATAGCATAACCAAAAGCTGAATACATAGCAGAATTGAGCCATCACTCACTTTAATACACCACTTTAAGTCGTACACGCTCACAATCATGCGTATCCTGAGAATGTGGATCGCTGAAATACGCAAGAAGCGGCGAACCAATTCCGCCAGGAACAATTCGCTTACAAAGATACCACGTCTGCCTACCATTGAGGCACAAATAGCAGTCTGAAATTGCATACCCAGACTGGCTGGCGCAGGTCTGTACTGCGACTCGCGGGAAGTCGTCACACTCAACAAAGACTCCATACCCGGTAGGACAGTTGTTCTTCTTGTAAAAAAGCCTCCACTTGTCGTCCAACCTGAACCATTCCTTGGGGCTGTGAGCAGCCCACGTGTAGTAGTTGCCGCCATTGCCAGACCCGCCAGCGACAATAAATGTGTTGTTGTAGTCGGGGTTACTCGACACAACCTGGAGGTAGAAATCAGGTGCCATGGTGGCCTGAGCTACCAATGCCATGATTGATACTACAACCGTCCACAACTTCATTGCTACAATTAACTATGATATAATTCACTTGGTACAACGCTACGACTAATTCAATTGAAATCACTGACGCTTGAAAGAACAGGAAATCTGCCGCATACTTATACACTTCAAGAGGCTTATTTTTAGGACCATCACCAGCTCAGTGTCGCGTCAATCACTACCCCTGAGCTGGTACTTCCCATTCGGGTCAAATACGAGGATCACGAACTACGATATCATCAATCCTCCGCGAAGCGGAGCTACGGGGGTTTGGGGGCTGGCCCCCAAGTACGCTGTAACTGCGGAGTACTCATGGGGGGACTAGTCCCCCCAACCCCCCTGGGGCTCCGCTTCGCGGAGGTAGCCAATTGACCTCCGCGCAGCGGAGCTACGGGGGTTTGGGGGCTGGCCCCCAAGTCATTCTGGTATCAGCTCTTGGGGGACCAGTCCCCCAAACCCCCTGTAGCTCGGCTACGCCGAGAGATTGGAATCTCTCATAGTTTGTATTCTATTCTAAAGGCCCACTGTGTTGGCAATTACTGGGCAGAAGCCTTGGCGCCCTCTGATACATCCTTGTAAACGTCGAATCGACGCTGGGTGGAGATTGGGATGCCGCTTCGCACAGACTGAAGCTGCTCGTTGACCAATTCGGCATAAAGGATCTCCTCACCCTCGCCCGCCTCAGCAATGGTCTTGCCCCACGGGTCGATAACCTGCGAATGCCCGTAGGCATGGTAGCTGGAACTCAAGTCCCGGGCCGGAGACGCAGTAAGCACGTAAAGCTGGTTGTCCACGGCTCGCCCTCGGGCCAGAAGGTTCCAGTGCAATGGGCCGGTTGTAGTATTGAACGCACCCGGGTAGATCATGGCGAACGCGCCCTTTCGGGCGGCAATCGCAGCAAGCTCTGGGAACCGGATGTCGTAGCAAATTCCCAGCCCAACTGTGCCAAACCCGTCAACATTGAACACAGTCGCCTTGTCTCCGCCGGTCAGAATCTCACTCTCCTTGAACCGGATCTTCCCCGGGACATCAATGTCAAATAGATGCACCTTGCGGTGCTTGGCAATGAGCTCGCCCTTTGGATCAAACGAGATGTTCGTGTTGTAGTACTTGCCGTCCTCTCCCTTTTCCGGGATGGACCCACCAATGAGGAAGGTCGAGGTGGACTTGGCAAGCTCACTGAGGAACTTGGTGGTCTCGCCGGCCGGAATGGGCTCAGCATACTGCGGGAACGCCGTTACGGCGTATGGGCTGTTGAAGCACTCCGGCAAAACGACAAGCTTGGCCCCGTTCGCGGCAGCTTCTGTAACCCGCGACTTCACTTTGGCCAGGTTCGCAGCTTTGTCTGCGCCGGCTGCCAGCTGCACTAGCGCTACCTTCAATGTGTTCTTCAGCGACATCTTTTGTGGAATAAATGGTGGCCTTTGGCGGCTTTAATAGTTTGGGGTGATGTAAGGCCGGAAGCGGGGATGCTCCTCCGATCACCGTAGTGAAGGGTAGGTGTCGCCTATTCTCGGAGTGTTTCCCTGGGGGGCCAGCCCCCCAGACCCCCCAGGGCGACGCTACGCGTCGTTCTAGCTGCTCGGGGACTATTGCTATGAGAGCGTGGTGAAAAGCTTGCTGGATGACCAATTTTGCTCGGAAATTGTAACTTCGATGTATGGTGATGAGATAGCCGGACTAATCTGGTATCTTCTGGGTGTTCAACTTCAGGCACTTCTATTATACCAGAACGAACTATTAAAAATATCATTTATAATATACGATTGTGCATTAATTGGCTCATTAAAGAATCCGCATTGGTGGTTACTGATGTTATACTGGATACTGAATCCGTTCTATATGATTACTCACCAATTCGATGGCAATAAAATTACAAATACACCATATTTGTATTTGCATTACCGTAATTTAGCGGCTCAATTGTTGTTCAACAACGCGACTGATAGCTCGTTACATAGGTATTACGGCATCATGATTCACATCTAACGTTGTCATTCCACATAGTCAAAAATAAATTCAACTATGTTACTCTCACTTCACTTCTTATATAACGAATACAGGCTGTTGAATTCAAGTATGAATACACTGGCACTATACTTAAAAGTTGATCTAACTTCGGGAATTCAAATATGAATAGCCTATGTTGATCGAACCTGGGCAATTCAAATATGAATAGCTGACATTGATAGAACTTCAACAATTCAAGTACAAATAGCTTACAAATTGATCAAAATTTGAAAATTCAAACAAATTGATTCATAAGGTGTCATCATTTCATAAAATTACATAAATCCCATTTTTTACACCACTTTCTAATATATCGCATGGCTTAGAAAATTGGGATTGGAGTTGGCCAGGTGGCTGGGTTGTTGAATCGCAGACCAATGTCCAAACCAGAAATGGCCTTGATCTCCTCCTCGGTCAGATCAAAGTCGACAGACTTAAGGTTCTGCTCAAGTCGGCCCTGGTTGTTGGACTTTGGAATGACAGCAATGTTTCGCTGGGTGACCCATCGCAGCACAACCTGAGCTGGGGTTCGGTTGTGGGCCTTGGCAATACCAGCGACAACTGGGTGCTCGAGAACCAATGGGTGCTTGTCGACCAATGGGTGGTTCATCTCAATGAACGACTGTGGGCCGAAAGTGGAGTACGCAGTAATGGCGATGTTCTCCGTCTTGACGTAGTTGATGAGGTCCTCCTGAGTAAGGTATGGGTGGTGCTCAATCTGGAGAACAGATGGTCGGATCTTGGCGTAAGTAAGCAAGTCGTGGATGAGACCGGCGTTGAAGTTGGAGATACCAATGTTTCGGACCAAACCCTTGGCAACACACTCCTCGAGAGCAGCCCAAGTCTCAGAGATTGGAGTGTTCTGGAGGTAAGTGACGCCCTTCTCAACATCGGTGAGCAGGTTTGGTGGGTATCGCTCAGCCGGGTCGACGTACTTCTGGGCAATTGGGAAGTGGATGTGGAACAGGTCAAAGTACTCGAGGCCCCAGTCGGCAAGCGACTTTCGGAGCATCACCTCAACGTGCTCCTTGGCGTGGAAGGTGTTCCACAGCTTGGAGGTGATGAAGATCTCCTCCCGCTTGATAATACCGTCGGCGATGGCCCGTCGGACACCCTCGCCGCACTCCTTCTCGTTGTCGTAGTCCTGAGCACCGTCAATGAGTCGGTAACCGCTCTTAATAGCGTTGTAGATGGTGTCGGCACAGGTCTCCTTTGGAACCTTCCAGGCACCGAAGCCAACAAGTGGCATCTTGTCGCCGGTTGGCTGAAGAGTGACGGATGGAATAGTAGTCTGGGTCATTTTTTATTACTTCTTTGCTGTTGAAAAATGTTCAATAAAGAATGTTCAATTCAAAGGAGAATGGTTAGACCTTATATAGTTTTAGCTTTGCTACCTAAAATGACGCAGCCCATGAAAAATAAATCCGGGGCAGCAGCAAACCATAACAACCCCTCTCTCTCTCCGGCCACTTTACCGTTCCATCAGAAGCCCTCGGAACATTCTTGCCTGTCCGGCGGCAGGTTATGCACCATGAATTCACCCGCCTGTAATTCGATGCGTGCCTGTACGATGTGTCGTTCCTGTCTCACGGGTAATTGGGGGCCAAAACTCCCAATTTCCCGGGACGCCCCAAATACCCGGAAAACCAAAACCTCCTCCACCAAAGTGGTTACTCAGTGTTACTCAGCAGTAGCTATGATGGCTCCTCACATGAGACTGGATGGATTTTTTTTTTTTTTGGGTGGTGGAGTTTGGTTCCTGACGATGTGCAGTGCGGATCTCGATGATTTTTCCGATATTCTTTTGTAGTTTGCCCGTTTCAAATCTTCCCCCAGATTTGTCTTGCACTGTTAAATTGATGTTGAATAGAACGGCTCAACTAACCATTTTCGTATCTTTTGCACATCATATTCTAGAACTAACATACCTCATTTCTGTAAACTACGTATAACTATGGAGCAAATAACGGAAGCCTTTAGGGTAACCCGTTGATCATCAGTGGAAATCACTAGTAGATCACGGTCCGAGCCGGAGTTATTAGCGGGCGATGCGCCTGGGATCTTCATGGTCTCGTAAATGCCCAACGGTTTAGGCAGTTTTGGCTATAATCTACAATTCTATTCACTGTTAATCTGCTACATTGTATTCACTCGAACGTCCTATGGCATATGGATGAATGTAATTTTGCCAGACCCGTCGGTATTTTAGCCCCGCAGGTCAACCACTCGTATTCCCGCATAACTAAACAGCCAATTTAAAACCTGCCTAAAGCGGGGGAGAACTACACTAAATCGTTTGGAATGCTACCGTTATCTATCACATTGATATCAGCTACGCCGATGATACTTGGGGGGCTAGCCCCCCAAACCCCCCGGGGCTCGGCTTCGCCGAGGAGAACTGATATATTGGATAATTCCTGTTGTTTCAATGGCACTTCATCCTCTCCGTTAGATATACATATGAAATACCGAGTCCATTAGTGCGGTGAAATCTATTGTTAGGTTAATTAGTGCGGGTCATCTCTCTCACCATACTCATTCAACTCAAACCGAGCCGCAAGCGTCTCAAAGAAAAGCAGAAATACATCATCTATGCGTCTAAAATAACCTGCTATAACCCGATTTCAACAATCCCTCCGCGTAGCGGAGCCACGGGGGGTTTGGGGGGCTGGCCCCCCAATATAAACCCCGCTGAAATAACGCCCTCGGATCGGGTGAAAAAAAGGGGTGGAAAAACGCGAAAAGGCGCGATATCATCACGACGACCCCCAAACCGTGTAGTAAATAATGCCCAGGTAAGTCGAAATATTGGATTACTAGAATCAGAACTAATAGTGGGTAGGGAGTTGATTACGATCCAGACGGGACAATGCGGGAATCAGATCGGAGATCAGTTCTGGCAGCAGCTGTGTCTTGAGCACGGCATATCGCTGGACGGCACACTGGAACCATATGCCATGGAGAACAGTGGGGGCGGAGACCGTAAGGATGTATTTTTCTACCAGTCCGATGATACGCGGTACATTCCGCGAGCCATTCTCATTGATCTTGAGCCACGGGTCATCAACAGCATCATGGTCGGCTCCCACGCCAAGATGTTCAACCCCGAAAACATATACGTCTCTCCGGACGGCGGGGGAGCGGGGAATAATTGGGGTGCTGGTTACCATGCCGCTGAGAGGATCCAGGACGAACTGATGGATATGCTGGACCGTGAGGCGGATGGAAGTGATTCGCTCGAGGGATTCATGCTGTTACATTCAATTGCTGGTGGTACCGGATCGGGTATTGGTTCATTTCTGCTCGAAAGGCTTAATGACCACTTCCCCAAGAAACTTATTCAGACGTACTCAGTGTTCCCGGAGAGCCAGCAGACGTCCGATGTCGTAGTACAACCTTATAATAGCGTTCTAACCCTTAAGCGGCTAGCATTACACGCTGATGCAGTCACAGTGTTGGATAACGGAGCTCTTATGCGCATTGCGGCTGATACGCTGAATGTTCAGAGCCCGACTTTCCAGCAAACGAACCAATTGGTGTCTACCGTGCTGTCGGCTAGCACCTCTACTCTGCGATATCCTGGATACTTGCACAATGACTTGGCGAGCATCCTGGCGTCACTCATTCCATTCCCCAAGTGCCACTTCCTCATGACCTCATACACTCCGTTTACGAATGATACTGTGGATCAGGCGAAGCTGGTTAGAAAGACTACAGTGTTGGATGTTATGCGGCGATTATTACAGCCCAAGAACCGAATGGTAAGCACTGGCCAGTCCAAGAACAGCTGCTACATTTCTATTCTCAACATTATCCAAGGTGATGTAGACCCCACGGACATTCACAAGTCGCTGCTGCGAATCCGAGAGCGCAATCTCGCCAGTTTCATACCGACCGCCCCGACGTCGCTGCAGATATCGCTATCGCGCCGATCGCCGTATCTTCCGGCCGCTTCCAACAACCGAATCTCCGGCCTCATGCTGGCGAACCATACTTCCATCACGTCGCTGTTTAAGCGGACTGTTGACCAGTACGACCGGCTGAGACACCGCAATGCATTCATTGATCCCTACCGCAAACAGCCAATGTTTGAAAACGGATTGGAAGAGTTCGATGACGCGAGAGCCGTGCTCAAAGACATCATCCACGAGTACCATAGTCTCGAGCCTGAGGAGTAACCACCACCAATATTTTTATCCAATCCATTCACAACGTTACAATTGAAGACATGAATGAATATGAATTGTTTGGGGAGGGGTTATGAATAACATCCGTCAATGGAAATAGCCAGTCACGGTACTAACGGAATATACCCATTTCTACGACATGGATCAAGATAAAATGAATATGGGGGTTTATTTGGAGGCTCTACGCAAATAAATTTGAGTTATTTGTCGCTTCTTATCGATCTCTATCTCGGATAATCCGCCAGAATATTATGTTATATGCGGTGTACCAGTACTAAAATTCAACGTCCAACGGTGAAAGTGAGACGCGCAGGTGTGCCGCATTCCCAGATATACGCTGGGTATCTGAAATGTACGCCGAGTACGTCACCCCCTGGAGTGACGCGGGTGAAAAATTACCAAGCGGCCATCTCTCGAAGAGCGCATATATATATTTACGTTCATACTCCAATCGCTCTTCTCCCTATTTTGAAAAAAAATGTCCGATTTGCCCACTACTTTTGATGGTAAGAACGAATGACGATTGGATTGACGATTCGGTTTCTAACCAAACGCACGTTTACAGAACCCGTTACCCTCGGTGTTATCGGCGGAACCGGCCTCTACCACATGAGCTGCCTTACTCCAGTGGCTAGACTCCACGTAGAGACCCCATGGGGTAAGCCATCCTCGCCAATTACCATTTCCCGTACCGCAGATGGGTTCCCAGTTGCTTTCTTGTCTCGACACGGCCAACACCACCAGTACACTCCGACTTCTGTGCCAGCCCGAGCCAACATTGCAGCTCTCAAGAAGCTCGGCGTTAAGGCCATCATTGCTTTCTCGGCCGTCGGTTCCCTGCAGGAGCACATCAAGCCGCGAGACTTTGTCGTGCCGAACCAGGTCATTGACCGAACCAAGGGCATCCGGGAGTCCACCTTCTTCGACACTGGCTTTGTGTGCCACGCTGGGTTTGGCGATCCATTCGACAACGAGCTGGGTGATCTCATTGGCGAATTCGGCCACGTGCTCAAGGGTGAGCATGGCGAGGAGATTGGCCTGCACTCGCGAAAGACTGAGGGCCAGGATGTGACGCTTGTGTGCATGGAGGGTCCTGCGTTCTCGACGCGAGCTGAATCCCGGCTCTACCGGTCTTGGGGCGGATCCGTGATCAACATGTCGTGCATCCCGGAGTCCAAGCTTGCGCGGGAGGCCGAGATCTCGTACCAGATGGTGTGTATGTCGACCGACTACGACGCGTGGCGAGAGGGCGAGGAGCCGGTCACGGTCGAGACTGTGGTTGGTAACCTTAAGGCCAATTCGGCCAATGCCGAGGCGCTCATTGGCGCTATTCTCAAGAAGGTCGAAGAGGGTCTCAAGGCGGGCAAGTTCGACAAACTCCAGGGCACCATGAAGTTCGCCCTCTCCACCAGCCCTCACGGTATTAACGCGGAGCTCAAGGAGAAGCTCACATACATCTTCCCAAACCATTGGTAGACCCCTCCGCGAAGCGGAGCTACGGGGTCTGGGGCTGGCCCCAGGTAGATAATATATACTAGACGTCCCATAACACTCCACTGGTAGTACTAATGGGGGGACCAGTCCCCCCAAACCCCCCTGGAGCTCCGCTTCGCGGAGATATTCAACCCATTGGCTGTAAGTAAGGAAGATCTCCGAGTGCTCGAGGATGGCCATCCGCTTGGGTAACAAATCCCTATGACCGCGTAACAAACTTCCGTTACCACTGTTACAAACTCCCAATGCATCCGTCACGCGTAACAACTCGTAGTTACAGAAATTACAGAAATGCTGTAGTTGAACTGTACGTGCTGCTTACCGGGAGGTAGGTGCTTCAACCACATTTGGGAACAGGCGACCCATAATCTCTTGCAAGATATTCATCTGCTGGTCCTATATATGCAATAAATACTAGATTGTTCTATTACACTGTAGTCCATTGGGGGAAAGGTCCTCCGCGAAGCGAAGCTACGGGGTCTGGGGCTGGCCCCAGGTAAAGATGGGTAATAAATACTTAGATGTCCTTTTAGTCCCGTGGGGTTCGGCGACTGGGGGTGTCAGCCATGTATATATACCGTCCTGTCGGGGTGAACGGCGTGCCTATAGAAGTGACACTTGTGTTAGACGGGGTATCCATAAGATGGGCGAATTTGTTAATTGCAGACGTGGTTTTGCCGACGCTATTCGTAGCATTGAGGCTGGTCGAGTTCAGCGTGCTTTTATGCAGGAGTGGGCTAACTGCAGGGTTAGCGGTTGTTGGGGTTTGAGCCGGGCTCGACGGGCTAGCCACGATCTCTCTATTACTCCGTGGTGAACTGGCGAACTTGGATGGCGAGAATTTAGAAGGTGAATTGACGAATTTCGACAATGGCGATCCGGTAAGCCCTGCGGTCGTCGATTTTGAGAGTGGCGAGGGCCGTGGAGATATTCTCGTGTGCGGTGAGGACTTGAGGTACCGAGGAGGGCTCGCCGTATCTGCGGGACTAACTGTTTTTGGGCTCTCTGGCAGGCCCAATAGCTTACGCTGGCTCGGCGTAAACGCCAGATCGTCGAAGGACTCCTGCGGTCTCAGCAGCTGGTACACTCCAATGAGGATATTATAGGCAAACAGCACTTGTAGCGCTGTCCAGAGGTACCACCATGCCGTAGCGACCTCTGGGAACTCAGTTGCAATGTAGATTGGAGATGACTGGGTCCATTTTCGGACAATCCGGTCTCCAAAGTAGCTAGCTACTAATAATCCCGCGTTTATCAGGCTTTTCCGCAGGACGAGCTCCTTATTAACGGTTCTCTTCATGACATCCTTCATCGCCGGGTGTTCCCAATGTCCAGTAGGCATTTTCGAGGGCGTAGACGGCTTCGATGCATTTGGTGTGTACTTCTGTGCCGACTCTGGACCACCCGGGCTTCTGATCTGCGATTGAGGAGTCGCAGGGGCCGCCAGAGGTCTGCTTGATGGAGTCTGGGCCGTTTCCGGCTTACCCATTGGTGTCGAAGGAGCCATCGCCTGGCGCTGTTTTTTGGGTGTTCCTGACAAATACAGGGATTTTGAAAATGGCGAGTTTTCAAACGACATTTTGCAGACTCGTTTCTTCTACCCTTGGAAAAAAAGGCTTTCTATGTCGTTCTGTCGTCGATCTATGGAATGTAGTGAAATGTCGTCGTTGAATGTCGCGTGAAAAGGGGGAGCAGAGGAAAAAAAAATGTTGTGATGTGTTGCGCGCGCGCATTGCTCCCAACTGCTTCCGCCGCACAGCCGTGCGCAATCGACAGCCCCTCCACCTTTTGATGGGAGACTGTGATCAACGTCGTTACCAGGAAGAGCATGCGAAAATGGGTTGGATTGATATTCAGAATGTCTAGACCACATGGTTTAAACAGTTACACAAAATGAGTAGACGGTCAATAAAGGAAAGTGTTAGAGTGTTTTTTTTTTGCCCCCAACCAGCAAAGAATATTCAAATATTAGTAGGTTTAATTTAGTGGGGTACTAAAGCTATACCGCTGCAGTGGTATTTTGCTATCCCCTGTTTATAGTCTTCACAACAAAAATACGTAACATTTCTAGCAATTAAACAATAGAATAAGCAGATTGAGTTTTAATAGCTCAAAGTCGTCATACACTTGTCCATGGAAAGAGATCGAAAGAGTACTCCATTGGACTGATTGTGTTCCAGCAGGCGATTGAGCCCTTGGGTATCGGTCGATACCGAGTAGAGCCGCGATTTGCCACAGACTTTGCCCTGGAAGCTCACATCATATTGGTTTTCGCAGGGGAGAGTGGACTTGGTCGCAATCCCAGCTGGGACGACCATCATTACTCGAACAGACTCCTCGTCGCCTCTCATCGTGCAAGCAGGATATCGCAAACAGTCGCAAATGCAGCACCAAACGCCATACGGTATTAAATTCTCAACGAGCGATGTATAGTCTCACAGTAAAGAGCGATAAAAGCAAGCCGAGTAGCCTTTATATAGAGTTGTTAGGAGAAAGAGTTTTCGCCGTGATGCCTCTCGTCAACGCGGGGGCGCTTAACCCCTCTTCAGTGACTCGCATTGTATATATGGGTACGCATACTGATGCATGCAAATGTCTCAGCCGCTTAACATGCGGCTCGATATACGACCGTACACGACATACACCACATGCATGCAGTACGTATCGTGCCAAGTGCCTACGTAACGCAGCTGCTGCAACCTCAACCCCCTATATGGCACTTGGAGGCGGTATTCCCCGCGAAGTGGAGTAAGGGGAACTCGAGGACTGGGCCCCGAGTACATTCTATACGGCCACAGCCTGCTGTCTCCGTCCCCAAGCCCGCTGTAGCTCGCTTCGCTGTGGCACTCTGATTTGATACAGCTGTTGGTATTTGCGTCACAAGGAGCCGTTCATACATGCAATAATATAATGTTCGTTGGCGCTATGATGGTACGGCGTACTGCCGTAGTATCAATGTGGGTATCTAGAGCCGTCTATTAAGAAGCAACAATAGTAGGAAGTACCTAGAAGTATTGCAGTAGTAGCAAGCTGTAGTAGCAAGTGGTAATAACACCTGTATAGTAGCAAGTTGCAGTGGTAAATAGTAGAATAACAGCGGTACGGCCAATTCCATTTGCAGATATTACGGATACTCGCGTAGATCCATTCTATTCAAAAGCACGATTTGTGTCGCAGTTCTTAATCCAAGGATGTATTGAATATCAACTTCATAGGTCCAGACCATACATGAAAAGTCAAGCATCGGGTCATATGCATCTTGCGTATAGGGACAGAGGTCTTCCACTCGCCGGTGTCGATACAAATTTGTGGTTGAAAATGGTTCAAGGCATGGGCGTCGCTGAACAAGCTCCCGGATAACTGCCTTGAGAGAGAAATTGGCAGCTTCACCGTGCGTACTCTAGGGGCGCCTGACTCCTGATAATCGCTCCAAAAGTATTAGGCATACCATGGCTATCAATTTTTCCATTCTGATTTCCTGTACCTGGTATGATATTACTAATAAGAGGCGCCATTTACTTTAACTGGCAGCTGTCCTCATAATCAATGACCAGGCCTCCAGGCTCTTAGTCAACTGTTGTAGTGCCCCTAGGACACAACTGCAAGGAACAGGATCATTACCTCTTATCAAGCATATGCGGGACACCAATGTAATAGCATTGCTCCTGCAAAATACCGGAGAAAGCCTGGCGCCAGCCAGCAGAGAATCTATTTAATAAGATAGTTACAGGAAAGAGCCCCAGAAGTTAACGTCCACCATCAGGTCTACTGTATATAGAAAAGAGTCGGACACGCTGGCAAAGACCGGAAGTTCTTCACACACTGGTCCTAATAGCGCAACGCACTAAAATATGCGCAAACATTTCAAGTTCTCCACATATGTATTTGCAGCGACATGTGCCCTTGCTAATTTTGTGAAAGTATGCTCCAAGCGCCCAAGACCTGTTGTCAGCTGAACAGCCCTGCTGGGAGTGCGGCAAAAACCTGTTTTTTATAAAATGCGTCGGAGAATTGGCATCTTCGGGCAGCAGTAATTATTCTAACCTTTTCTGTAATACTAACTGGATACAATTATGTTAAGTAATTTACATAGCATTGAACGTTTTTGAGTATGTCGGTATTTTAGGCCAAAATCTTCAGATCGAAGTTGTCTAGGATGGGATCGTCCCGGACCCCTGAATGTGCGGCTGACGTACTTTCGAATCTGCTTTTGTCACAAATTGGCATTCCAAATGAGCCCATCATGCTATCACAATCTCAAATCCTATCCTCTAGTTTCACTTGTCAATAAATTTTTTTGAACAAAGATAGCTCTGTTCGAAGATAGCAGGTACAATTTTGCTGAAGGGTTAGAACTGTAGGGTAACCGATCAAGGTGAAGTCAGGAAGATGCAAAGTGGTTGATCCATAACGTATGGGTTTGAAGTACTAAATAAATTTCAGTAAACCTGAGATTTGTTCATGACGAGGGCTTTAGGCATTGATTGGGCCCGAATGACGGCTTTGGTAGTGCTGAAAGTACCAAAGAGGATAAAAAGAGCTTTTCGCAAACCCTTTTCCCCCGGGGTCGAAGCAGCCCGTTTATTCTTCCGTGGGGTTGAATTCAGATAAACATCAAAATTTGACACGCTCTTAGCCCATGGCCCGTAGCTATTGCAGATTGCGTGCCAAATAAATCAGGATAGAAGATATTCTTGATCTCAATGTCGGGGTACTCCTCACATTGCTGCATCATGGGATCCTGATAATATGTAAAACAAATAAAGACTGCCCGTTGAGTCTCTTCTTCGTGCAAGCTTGTCGGTTGCCCGTCTTAGACTTGTGCTTGGTTTCCTCAGATAAATCTTGTGACAGGTGCGTTATGTTACACAACGTAGGTAATGTGGTTATGCCGCATTTGCACCGTGAGGATTGGGCATCTTCCCCCTCCCAACTGGAATATAGTTGTCCTAAGAGATTGGAAACCGTGACACCCATCAAGACCTAGTATTATTGGCCGTAATCAGTTTATCAATTAATTCGAGCATGGTAATCCAGATTAATACTCCTACCATGGATTTTGTCCAGGGAACTCTCGGGGGAACCGAATTAGAATTTATTGAGAACTCGGCACGTTTCCGTATACCTAAACGGCCAGCTGTGAGGCAAATTACTAGAGTAAGCGCTTCGGAAATAGTCCAGGCTGGACTGAGTGTAATTAGCCGAAGCGATGTCCCGGAGATAACTCACTATCGACACTTCCGAAATGTTATAGCAAGGGAAATTGACGTTAGGGTGCTCATGGATGCCGAAGTTATTGTGCCCCTGCAATCGTTGTTCCAAGAGCAATTGAACCTGCAGAATACAGATATAATTCTTGAGCGTGTACAGGAAGAAACGCTGGATAATGCCAACGGAGTACCTGACGCGGTGCTGACGCTTACCACGGGGGGT
The DNA here is from genome assembly GCF_965637985.1 of Blastobotrys vanleenenianus. NCBI lineage: Eukaryota > Fungi > Ascomycota > Dipodascomycetes > Dipodascales > Trichomonascaceae > Blastobotrys > Blastobotrys vanleenenianus. The sequence goes on along the minus strand of NW_027481866.1, from coordinate 30,496 downwards.
AATCAAGATGTATACCTCACCATCGCGTTTAAAGCCCCCGGTACCCTGCATCTCGACGATATGGGGGGAGTGAACGTTAATGATAATGAGACTGTCGAAATAACTCGTAACATCTTAGCGTCTATTAATCAAGTTGAGCGGTATGCGAGACACTCCCGATGTCCTGACGCGGTAATAACGGACGGCATAATCGCATTGCTGATTGATTTTGAGCCACTTTTCCGCGATGGCTCTCCCCCAAAAGTCGCTTATGTCACTGATAAGCAAAACGAAGGGGAAGGAACCATACGATCTGGGTTTGGTGGTAAGATGGCCGTCGGCTTGAAGGGGTTCGGTTTGTTCAAGTCACGTCGGTTCCAGTAATTATTATTCTAGAACGGCCAGCGTAACAAGTGCATTTACCCTGGTTCGACGAGCTACAGAAATAACGGCGACGCCTCGGATGGTGCGCTAATGAGATGAATACAGCGAACGAAAATACTAGCTACTGAAACCATTGCTATATCTAGCTATCTATATAATTCTAGCTCCCTATATAATAAGAAATTAGTTAAATATTGCCAGTATATAACCGATTTATATATCATGCTCTTTTAATCTTTTTCCTGCGCTCGTCTTTTGATGTCTGCAATTCCTCTGTGCCTCTTTTGCCATTTCTCTCTTTGCTCACATTTGATTTTGAAGAACTCTTGCTACAAACGGAATGCGAATTCCTACTGGTGGAGGATTGCGAGCGACCTGGTTGCATAACTGGGTGGTACTCTTCCGTAGTACCATTAATAGAGGGTGCACTATCATATTTCTCCTTCAGCCATTCAATCCAATCCCAGTCAACAAAAACGTCAAACTGGCTTGTTCTAAGCTTCAGGTTTGACCATTTAAGCAATGGACTAGCTAACGCCCCAGGCATGATATTTTTTTCCTGGCTCGTTGGCTGTTCAAGATCAGGACCAAATTTAGCCAATCCCAAGCTCCAGATAACCATCTGCATATTAGTTTTGTTAACAAGAATGACACTTCTCGGCGTATAGTCCAACCTAATGCCAATCCCCTTATTATCGAATTCCTGCTCTATCTCAATAATTTTCTCCATAAGATGTTGCCTTTCTTCTCTGTTAAACGATTTTGGGTCTATCTTGTTAAGGCCCGTCCCCTCGATATATTCTCTCAGTATAACACGAACATCGCGATCCGAATGGTTCGAGTTATTATTCACTGGAACTTTCATAGTGTAGGAGCCGTAGTACCTGGGAATTAGCTTACCTTGTAAATCCTTCAAAAGCTTATAGGCGGTGACGCTACTGATATAGGTCAAGTCTGACTGGACTGAAGCCTCCCTTCCGTAAAAGATAAGCGGATCGAATAATTCAGCCACTACTTTCATACCATTTGCGTCCCCGTCCATCTGGGGGACATGAGTAGATGTAATTTCAGCCATAAAGAGACGCTGGCAATCCTCTTCAGGTGGTACAATCTCTCCAAGTAACTTGATTTTTATCTTGTCTTCGCCCTCTTGGCCAGGAAGTGGTGGAATTTCACGAACAGTGTCGAGGCTGCTCTTAGGAAAATCATTCAAGTTGACGCGCCCATGGCCGACCCTAGTCAGGTCGACCCTAGTCAGGTCGTGCAACCGGGTATAGGACTCCATCAAGTTAGGAGGAGAGTGGCTGCGAAGAGTAATATCCTGCAGCAATTGCAATGGGAACGACTCTGGCTTATCGTTAAAACTCATCGTCAATAGATATTAAATACTATGAGAGAGGGGGGAGGCAAGAGGGAAGAACTCAGACTACTGGTACAATGCGGGTTTTATTAATTCCCTGATCCTAATCTAAAACATTGCGCAGATCGAACTTAATGTGGCCACATACAAACTATGGAACAGGCAATTTTACTAACGTTTTTGTAATACATGCGCCAGTACTGAGGAATGGACCGCTACCTCTTGAGTACGATTGTTCTTGGCTTAAAAAAACCTAACAGAGATATCGCTTCCTGTATGGCAGATATGCGGTAGGCAGACTCGCAGAGGATGATACCGCATATTACAACTACGCGTTGGATGCAAGCTGAGATGCAGCCGTGCACCGGGCCGGCCTCCGATAGCCGTAAGGGAGAGCTGTTGCAGTACGGTAGTACCACGATAGTTATCCCTGCCAAAGGCACCACTTTGTCACGCACAATGCCAAAAAGCGGTGCCTATGGCGCAGGCAACCGTTAGTAGTAGATAGTAGTGTAGTAGTAAGTGGTAGTAATTAGCTAGCAGTACTAAGTGGTAAAGCTAGACAACCAATTCCATTGGCGTGTGACCGGTATTATCGCTGTAGCATGAATCTCTCAATCCTCGAAAGTACTGAACATCAGCATCATAAGTGCTGTCCATACCTAAAGAGTCAAGTCGTCATATGGCATCTTGCCCATATACGGATAGAGGATGTCCATGCGCCTGTGCGGATAGCTATTTTTGGTAAAAAGTGATTCGAGGTGGCGGGAGACGTTGAACAATGCGTGGATAACTGTCTTCATTGACGGAGGCTCGACGAGAGGAATTTGCGGCATTACTGTGCGTGCTTTACGGGAGCCGGCCGTGAAGTTGATAAGACGGCGGTCGCACTCCCGATAATCATTCCAAACTATAGGATACCATAGATATCAGTTTTCAAGATTCTGATATCCTCTGTGATATTATTAACGAGAGGTGCCATTTGTTTTAGAAGGCAACTCTCCGTATAACCAATGACCAGGCCTCCAGGTTCTTAGTCAACTGTTGTAGTGTTCCCAGGACTGCAAGGGAACAGTATCATTACTGCTTATCAAGCATATGCGGGACACCAGTAATAACATTGCTACTTTCGAAAGTATGCTTCACGCCCAAATTCTGTTGTCGGCTGAATGGATCTGCTTATTATAAAATGCGACAGAGAATTGGTATTTTCGGGAACCTGTTCTGTAATACTAACTGAATACAATTAATTATGTTAAGTAATTTACACGTAGCATTGAACTGTTTTTGAGTATGTCGGTATTTTACGCCGAATCTTCAGATCCAAGTTGTCTACCAGGGTAGGATAGGATCGTCCCGGACCCCTGAATGTGCGGCTGAAGTACTTTTCGAACGGATCAGCAGTACCAGTAACTCACAAATCAGCATTCCAAAGGAGCCGATCGTGCTGTCACGATCTCAAATACTGCCCGTCAGATTCACTTGCTAATTTGAGCAAAGATAGCTCTGTTCGAAGATAGCAGCTACAATTGTCTGAAGGGTTAGAGCGGTAGGATGTAACGAACCAAGGTGAAGTCAGAAAGATGCAAAAAGTGGTTGACCATAATACATGGGGTCGGCAATACTAAATTTAGTAAACCTGAGATCTAGAATACCATCATGCAGACCGCCATGGTCAATACATTGTAGTAGCTGTCAAGGCAAGCAAATAGTAGCTACGACACCATAACAATTTTGTACATGTAGCTCCTCCATTCATTAAATTACCCAGTACACCCTCTGACCTATGAGAGGCACTCCTCCACACATGAAGAAGGTTACCTGCAATGTCTTTCTATTCTCTACTCGCCTAACAGTTTAATGATAAACCTAACTTAACGGACAGCATAATCGCATAGCTGGTAGATTTTGGACCACTTTTCCGCAGTGGCTTACCCCCAGAAGTCGCTTATGTCACTGATAAGCAAAACGATGGGGAAGGAACCATACGATCTGGGTTTAACGGTATGATGGCCGTCGGCTTAAAGTGGTTCGGTTTGTTCAGGTCACGTCGGTTCCGCTTCATTTAGAACTGCCGGTGTAAGAATATTATTTGCCCTGGCATCAGAACGGGAGGGGTGGTTCGGTCCACTAGTTGGACCAGTTACAGAAGACCACTTAGATGGTATGCTAATGAGCTCATGATGGAGAAAGGAAATACTAGCTAATGAAACCATTACTTGCTAGATACAGCTACCTATATCATAAGAAAAACTAGTCAAGGATCACCACAATATAGCCGACTTATTTATCATGCTCTTTTAGTCCTTTTCCTGCGCTCGTTTTTTGATACCTTCAATTCCTCTGTGCCTCTTTTGCCATATCTCTTTTTGCTGGCCTTTGACTCCGAAGAACTCTTGCGACAGACGGAATGCGAATTCCTATCTGTAGAAGATTGCGAACGAACTAGTTGTTGCATATTTGGGGCGTTCTCTTCATTAGTTCCATTAGTAGATGGTGCACTATCATATTTCTTCTTCAGCCATTCAATCCAATCCCAATCAACAAAAGCGTCGAATTCGCTTGCTCTGAGCTCCACTTTTGACCATTTAAGCAATGGACTAGCTAACTTCCCAGGAATATAATCCTTTTCCTGGTATGTCGGTTGTTGAAGATCAGGACCAAATTTAGCCAATCCCAAGCTCCAGACAACCATCTGCATATTAATCTTGTTAACAAGAATGACACTTCTTGGCCTATAGTTCCACCTAATACCAACTCCCCTGTCATCGAATTCTTGCTCTATCTCGATAATTTTCTCCATAAGACGTTGCCTTTCTTCTCTGTTAAATGATTTTGGGTCTATGTTGTTAAGAACAGTCCCCTCGATATATTCTCTCAAAATAACACGGACATCGCGATCCGGATGGTTCGGGTGATCTTTCACTGGAACTTTCATAGTGTAGGAGCCGTAGTACTTGGGAATTAGCTTGCCTTGTAAATCCTTCAAAAGCTTATAGCAAGTGGCGGTACTGATATAGGTCAAATCTGACTGGACTGAAGCATCATTTCCGACAATGGTAAGCGGGTCGAATAATTCAGCCACTACTTTCATACCATTAGAGTCCCCGTCCATCTGGGGGACATGAGCAGATGTAATTTCAGCCATGAAGAGACGCTGGCAATCCTCTTCAGGCGGTACAATCTCTTCAAGTAACTTGATTTTTATCTCGTCTTCGCCCTCTTGACCAGGAAGTGGTGGAACTTCAAGAACAGTGTCTAGCATAGGCAAATCATTCAAGTCGACGCGTCCGCGATGGAATATGTGACGTAACCGTTTGTAGGACTCCATCAAGTTAGGAGGAGTGTGGCTGCGAAGAGTAATCTCCTGGTGCAATTTCAGTGGGAACCACGTTGGATCATAGTAAAAATTCATTGTTAAGAAATAATAAATACTATGAGAGAGAGAGGTGAGGCAAGAGGAAAGAACTTAGACTGCAATGCGGGTTCTATTAATTCTGTGTCCTCAAGCTAAAACATTATGCAGGTCGAACTTAATTACCCGGTAGTAATGTGGCCATATCGGTACAAATTGCGGTACTGGCAATTTTACTCACGTTTTTGTAATACATGTAGCATGGACTGCTACCTCTTGCGTACAATTGTCCTTTGTGTAAAATAACCTTAGAGAGATATCGCTTGCTGGATGGCAGATATGCGGTAAGGAGGCTCGTTGAGGATGATACCGCATTTTACAACTAGGCGTTGGATGCAAGCTGAGATGCACCGGGCCGGCTCCCGATAGCCGTAAGGAACAGTTATTGCGGAACGGTTGTGCCACGGTATAGTTACTCCCGCCTCAGGCACCTTTGTAGGCGTGTAATACCTACAAAGTGGTGCCTATAGCGGAGGTAAACTGTTAGTACAGTGTAGTAAGTAGATAGTCATTTCCAACAGTACCGGTTGCACTCTGAACCACGTAACAAACTTGCTGGACACTGTGGCCATTATAACAGCTGCATCTCACGGGCGGGAATGACCATGCGAATCAAATGCAAATATACACTCTGGCAGTACAACGCGCCCGGGCATAGAAAGCCACGAGGCAAAATATTTAACTCTTGGGCATACTTGAAGCAGCTCAAATATATCTAGAGGAATCGATTTGCCTCGAAAGTGTAGATACTTGACATATCTTATCAATTTGTCGTTACCAGCGATGTCTACGAGCTTATCTGAATGAAGGTCAACTTTGATTGACGATGTAAATGTTTCGAGGAAGCGAAATGTTTGTATGAGGTCCGGCCCTCCCACTGGTATCAGTCCGTAGAGCTTGTCATCATTAGGCAGTTCGAGGCGCTGTCCATGGCTGGCCTAGCGAGCTTCACGGCGTCGTCGAAATCGTCAATAAAATCATCCCCCAAATGTCAATCCATTCAAGCATTTGGTTGCCAAGACATTACCTCGAAGGTTTCCTTATTACCATACCCGTCACCAACAGAGTTGTAAGGCGCTGACAAAAGATTTTTGGAATAGGTAATGCTGACGGTACTCCATCGCCTCCTGGCGGCGATATCGCGAAAGAAGCGGCAACTAAGCTGGAGGCTGCTCAGGCTAAGGCCAAGAGGTTAAGATGATCGACAACTAGGTCCCATATCCCTGTGGGCAAATATTCTATGTACTTACACTGTGGCATCTTTAATGTGTTATTGCTAAGCTGCAACAAGAGCTGCTCGAATGAAGGAAAAATAGTCTGCTGGCTCAATTGAATCAGCTAGTTGTGCCTCAACTGCGTCGTGCATATGCGATGAATCAGCGATGAGCTGCGGGTAGCTCAGTCAAAGCTACTTTTTCTATAAGAGTGCTTTTAAAAACACGACTACGTAGACGAAATCTGCGGAAATATTTATTCTCTGAGATCATCCTTGTAGTAAGCAGGGGAAATTCAGAGAATCGAATTTGTTCTGGTAGTGATAAATACTAATGTAGTGGTACCGGGTAGTCACTTTGTAGTACCAGGGTAGTAAGCAGTACTGTACCGTAGTAAGTTGGAAGCTAAGCCAAACTTTTCTGAGTGCTTGGTTCTGTTCTCCACCACATCTACACGATATTGTGGAAACCTATACCGAAGTGACAATTCACGTCGGATGTAGGTCTAGGACGGAATATTTGTACTTAGCCGCCATACATCCTCCACGTAGCCGATCAGATTGTGGGGCATCCTACTCCGTACTACTACTACTACTACTACTACTACTACTACATAGTATTTCTATGATTGCAGTACATTAGTAGATTTAACGTCCTTGTCAAATCAGGCGGGGTCGAAATATAATGTAAATGATATACGGCCGGTCGACAGGAAGCCCCCCCACGCTGACTCCGCTGTGGAGAAAGAACCAGGCATTGACGGGGGTTTGGGGGCGGAGCCCCCAACTACGGGAGCTCGAGGGCTGGCCCTCGAAAACACAGAAGTAACAGATAACACCACGATCTTTGAGTGATACCACGCCGCACTTACTGCGGCTCAAAAGAAAGCCGCACCCCCAACAAGCTGCTTTGAATACGATAAGACGATAAGATGATAAGCCCACGGGAAAAAAAATTTCTCGTCTCATGCGGATAAAACAGGCCCCACTCCCGAGAAGCCCAGCAGTGGAGCAAGAGATAGTCTGAGAATCTGAGCCACTGCCATGTCGGGTCATAATTGCCTGAGTCAATGACCGTTGGGGGGGTGAAATAGTGAACACGGGCCGAGACTATTTAGGCGACCACACCCCCTAGAAAAAAATTAATAAACGACGTGACCTGCACGTTTTTTCTGCATCTCTTTTCACAGACCACCTGGGGCTTAGAAAATAGACAGGATGGAGGCAAACATGAGCTCTAACGTGTACGCTGTGGCTGCGGTGACCCTCGGGGCCGTATTGCTGGCGGCAGTCTACCAACTGCTGTTCCGGTCGGCCGGTGACCGCAAGGTGCTCAAGGTGGACGAGTTCCAGGAGTTCCCTCTCATCCAGAAGACGGTCATCTCGCATAACACGGCGGTCTACCGGTTTGGTCTTCCGCGACCCACCGACTGCCTGGGCTTGCCGATCGGCCAGCACATCTCGGTATGCGCCAACATCGACGGCAAGGAGATCGTGCGATCCTACACTCCAACCTCGTGCGACGACGATAAGGGCTTCTTTGACCTGCTGGTCAAGACCTACGCTACTGGTAACGTGTCGCGGATCATCGGCAACCTGAATATTGGCGACTCCATCCGGGTCAAGGGCCCCAAGGGCCAGTTCCGGTACACTCCTAACATGTGCCGTGAGATCAACATGGTTGCTGGTGGCACTGGCATCACTCCTATGTACCAGATCCTCAACGCGGTGACCAAGAATCCGGAGGATAAGACTCAGATCAACCTTATTTTCGCCAACGTCAACCCGGAGGACATTCTGTTCAAGAAGGAGCTTGACGACTGCTGCGCCGCTTACAAGAACGTCAAGGTCTACTATGTGCTCAACAACCCACCAGAGGGCTGGACCGGTGGCTGTGGCTTTGTTACTGCTGATATCCTTAAGGAGCAGTGCTGCCCTGCTGCCGACGACGTCAAGCTGCTCATCTGCGGGCCTCCACCAATGGTCAGTGCTGTCAAGAAGGCCGCCATGTCCCTCGGCTTCGCCAAGGCGAAGCCTGTCTCCAAGCTGGAGGACCAGGTCTTTGCATTCTAAATACTTACCCTTAACCCTCTCTCTACTTACAGCTTTTCAATCAATTGTACAATCCATTCTTACCCTCTGGGCTCCATTTCGTGGAGGCTTTATAACTAATTTATTGCCTTGATCAAATTATTCAGCCCATTCTTGAAGGACCAGTCCCCCAAACCCCCTGGGGCTCCACTTCGTGGAGGTTTTCACCTACTTTTGCAATCAACTCAAGGACTCAATTCTAAAAACTGGTATCTCTCAATTAGCTACTAAATTGCTATAGTGTTAATACTATATTGCTGTGATCGAAGCCAGAAGACGCTGTTTATGCCGTTCAAAGCCTTTTGCCTAGGGCGAATAATGGGTGCTTAAGGAGCTGGGGGCTTATCACAGGCTATTGGCAGTTCGTTACGGTGTTACGAAGCTTGTAACAGACTATTGGGAGTTTCGTTACGCTGTAACGAAAATTATCCCACCAAACACGGAAGTCGTAATATCGTCCCCAAGATCTCCGCGAAGCGGAGCTACGGGGGTTTGGGGGCTGGCCCCCAAGTCAATTGAGCCACTGGAGTACTCAGGGTTTAGTAAGAGTGATACGTTAGTCGATTCATGCTAAGGAGAAATTATGGAACAACTCCTGGGGCAGCCGGAGTGAGCAGGCGCTGGTGCAGCACGTTGAGCGCCTTTAGAGCATTGGAAGTGTCAATGACGCAAGAAATATTAATCTCCGAGGCACCCTGGCTGATCATCTCGATGTTGACGTTGGCATCCGCCAGAGTCGTAAACATTTGGCCGGCTATACCCACCAAGTGCTTCATCTGCTTACCCACCAGCGACACAATGCAAAGCTGTCTAGTAATATCCACAGACCCGTACTGCCGCAGCTCGGTGAGAGCACTCTTCAGCGTGTGGTCGGCAATGTTGGACTGGATAGCCATGGAGACATGCACCTCTGAGGTAGAAATGAGGTCGACCACCATCTGCCAGCGGTCAAGAACGCCAAACACGCCGGCAAAGAAGCCGTGCGATAGGTTCTTCTTGTTTGAATGCACGTTGAGTACTATAATGTCCGTTTTTGTCGTGACCGCCGTGGGCAGCTTGGGCTTCTGGAGCAGGTTCAGCGTAGTTACCACCTCTGGCGGGTGTAGCGGCGTAACGTCGCCCGGACGCGAATTGTCGTCGGGGAAGATGATTGTACCCTGTCCCGTGGGGTTCATAACATTCTTAATGCGGATGGGGATCCGCGCCCTGATGACCTGCTCCATGGTGAACGGGTGGATGACTTCGGAGCCATAGTAGGTCAATTCGGACGCCTCCTCCGGGGTGATCTGGCTAATCAATCGTGCCGTGGGTACTTTTCGCGGGTCAGCAGTGAAGATACCGTCGACTTCCTTCCAGATCTGTAGCTCATCAGCCTGGAGGCCCACGGCGACCAAAGCAGCGCACAGATCGGTGTATCCTCGCCCGACTGAGCTTAGCAGGCCGCCCGGTACAGCTCCAAAGAACCCAGTAACCACTGGGATAGTGTCCCCAGCCTTGAGTACCTCTTGGGTGATGGCTTGAGTAAGGTCCGTGTAAAAGCTCTTGTCGAGCCCATTGGGTCCAACAATGTAGGTAGAGGAGATAATATGCGAGAGATCGACGTAGGTTGCCGCCAGGCCCCGGTCCGTCATGAGAGCTGCCATGAACATGCACGAGAGCTTCTCTCCGGTCGACATGATGTTGTCCATCGTCTTGGCCGACACCTCGTCGATGATCTGCGCCGCAGACAGCAGCTTGGCCACATCGTCGCACTCCTGGTTGATTCTACTATTCAGCTCGTAAATAATCTCGGCGCTATTCAGGTGGGTTCGAGCCGCTCGGATGTGGTCGTTGCGAATGGCCTCAATGACGCGGCTAAAGTCTCCTTTGTCGAGGGCAATCTCAGCGGCTTTCAGCAGCCGGGTCGTCGTGCCTTCCTCTTTAGTGTCCGTGGATCGGGCAGAGCACACTACGACGGGACGGTAGTTCTGAGAAGAGTAGAGCTTGACAATGTCCTCAGCAATTTGCTCGGGGAACTTGCCCACCGAAGTGCCGCCAAACTTTTGCACTACCCACGGTCTGCTCATTCTATATATTAATTTTTTTTTTCTATTTGACGTACCAACTGTCAAGGATATAACCGTTTTTCTACCTGATGTACGAACTGTCAGGATATAACCGATTTTAAATGACCCGCTTACGGGTCTCTTTTAGTCATTCACCCGTATATAATAGGTCCACGCTATTCAGTAGGGCTGCATGTCTTATCACTCTGCAGCCGCGGCCGCGTACCTGTGGGCACGGAAACGGCGAATGAGTCACCGATATCGGCGCACTCCAGCAGCGATAGGGGCGTACCTCCTGTCACGCAAGTTCACGCCATTAGCGGATTGGGCCTCTTGCAGCGCCGATCTCAACTGCACTGAGCGTTTTATTTACATTTCGCGCTGAGCCGTATGGCATGCGGCTCCACAACATACTCTTGTACGCTGTTGAGGGCACAATATCATTCTTGGGAAACCAGCCCCCCAAACCTCCACTTCGTGGAGATTTTCAATCAATTGTAGCGTTCCATTGGTCCCCCAAACCCCTGAAGCTCCACTTCGTGAAGGGTTTCAATCAATCATTAGAGTTTCCAACCCCCCTGAGGCCTATGAAGCGTGCGTCGAACTGCAGGACAATAGAGCATGGCGATCGATCCGAGTGAACTAAATTGTTACAAGCTGAGTTATACTTTTCATTTGAAATGGTTATATATATGGTCCAGACGTGCCTCACTTTGAAACCATCTCCCAACTTTGTGGGGAGGTACAATGGAACCATATGAGGTCCAAACACCATCCTGTCACCACTAACACATGATATCTAAATGCTATTTTTTAATAATAGAGCCCTTAATTGCCCCCGCCATGAGCCTAAGCCACTCGATAGGCCCGCATTTACTTCTCGGTAATGCAAATCACGTGACCATATTGATAAAATGGAAAAATGCAACATTGGCGCGTTGCCTTGGCAACTCGCCCAGCCTAAGTGCCCAGAAGAAGATGAGAGGGGGCCCGGAGCGATGAGGGACGCCGAGAAATATGTCCTGCACATCATGTCTTTGACCACAGGAAAGCTATATATATATCAGTGTCGAGAACCAGGCCTGTGGATAAGGACAAACTGGTAAGGTTTCGGACAAGTTTTAACATTGCCTCGTCACAAGCTCTTTCACCGGTCATTCGAATGGCAAAAGTATAACCGTCTCGCCTTTTGAAAGGGTTTTCCAGTACAGTTTTGTTACTAAGCATCTGAAACGAAAGGGCATCTACCCTTTCCACTTGCTATATTTATGCGGTAGTTGGCCTGACACCCATTTCTTTGACCTTCCTCCCCCCTACAATAATAGAAAGAGAATGCGATTGCATAGTCTCTTTTGCCTGGCTTTCTTTGCATTTTTAGTCAGCGCATTCTCGGTAGGACGGGTCGCTCCGCTGAGCTATGTCTCTCCCGTGGAAAGAGTGTCCATTGATACCAAGGATCACCACCTTCCCGGGGATGCCGGAACCAAAATCTCCATTACAGCCACAATCCCGTCCTCGAGACGGTACCACAATCTCGATAGAAGGTGGTACGCCGTGGCGGACCCGAACAATGCCGGGCTGTTGGGCAGGTTTCGACGGCCCCGGGGACTGGGGGGACTCCCGAAGTACCACGACCTCTCGGAGGTATCTCTGCCTTCGGAGCAGCTGTTTGGGTATCTGACGAGGAACAGTACCCTGTTAGAAGCCCCTACTTCGTCCCAGGAGTTCAAGTTTGTGCTCGAGCGCAACACTATTAACGAAGACGTGCCTGTATATACGACCAATGAGCATGGAGAGACAGTCCTACACCCAGAATTCACCTTTCCAGGCCAGCAGCCTAAAAACTTCATTGGCCAGGCATTCCGTAGAGTCTTAGAGACCCGTGTGGCTGACGGGAGCACGAGGGTTGGCTGGCGGCCTGTTGGGTGGGCCCGAGTCACTGTGCATCAAGACGGGCCATCTCCGCGACTCAATGCCGTGTGGAAGGTAGCCGATGAGGCTGGGCTTGGTGTTCCGGCCGCTATATACCATTTGGAGTCTACTGAAGAACTTTCGAAAAACCTCCGCGACGATGAGAGACATCTTTTGGCGAGTGTCAAGAGTAGTCAATTCGCCGTCTGGAGAGACCTCGACATGCGCAAAGACCAGATAAACAACTTTGAGTACTTTGACGCAGACTACAGTTTTTTGACGAAGCGTCTCCAGCGTCGGCAGAGCCCTGGGGAAAAGGACGCAGAAGACACGGACTTTGGAGGACTAGAATTGCTTGATGAGTACTACAAGACTAAGGCAATTGATGAGGAATTGACCATGGTGAAGAGAGCAGGAAGTGACGACGATACTGGTAATAGTGGGTTCTCTTCGGGCGTAAAGCTCCAGGATACAATTGGCAACACCAACGGGTGCCCCAAACAGCGAGAGATTGCCCTGGTAGGCATCGCTGCCGACTGTAACTACTTGAAGCAGTTCAATTCCAGTAGCGAGGCCCGCGAACACATTATCACCATTGTAAATACGGCCTCCCAGTCATACGAGACCGCGTTCAACGTAAGCTTGGGGCTCAAGTCGATCTACATGGTAAACAGCACTAGTTGCCCTACAACACCCAACAGTTCTGACGTCAACTGGAACTACGCCTGTGAAGGGTCTTCAAATGTCATGAGCGACCGACTCTCATACTTTTCGCAGTGGAGAGGCGCCAGCGAGCGGTCTAGTGACGGCCTAGCTACGTGGTCCCTCATGACGAGCTGCAGCCAAGGCTCTGTAGTTGGTCTATCCTGGCTGGGCATGCTCTGTGGTGCTACTTCGACTCGAACCTCGAACACAACCTACGTATCCGGCGTAAACGTCATTTCTAAAACCTCGCTCGACTGGCGAGTCATTGCGCACGAAATTGGCCACTCGTTTGGCGCCGTTCACGACTGTACTGAAGACACTTGTGCCCAAGGAATGAATAAGGACTCTCAATGCTGCCCATTCTCCACGAACTCATGCAACGCCGGTGGCAAGTACATTATGAATCCGTCCACGGCAGATTCCCAGGACGGGTTTAGTGAGTGCTCCGTGGGCAACGTGTGCTCGGCAATGGGCCGGAGTTCGGTCAATTCGACCTGCCTGACTTCCAATACGGGCGTTACGCTCCTAACCAAGAATGAGTGTGGCAATGGCATCGTAGAAGAAGGCGAGGAGTGCGACTGTGGGGGCGAGATAGGGTGCAAGGGCAATACCTGCTGTGACCCCAAGACGTGCAAGTACACCAAGGGGTCAGTATGCGACGATTCGAACGAGGCATGCTGCCAGGGCTGCAAGTTTGCTTCGTCGGAAACGGTATGTCGCGCCAGCCAGGGTCCGTGCGACCCTGCGGAGTATTGTCCAGGAACCGCTGCCCAGTGCCCGTCCAACAAGCTAGAGCCTAACGGGAAGACCTGTAAGGACCCCAATAACCCGGGATACGACGACCTGGTGTGTATTTCCGGACACTGTACGTCTCGGTACCTGCAATGCATCACGTTGCTGGCCAATACGACGCTGATGGTGGACGATAAGGAGCTCAACATCACGGGCGCCTGCAATGACGATACTTCGTGCCAGCTATCATGCGTCGACAAGAATCTCGCGGACTACTGTTTCACGGCTCCGCAGAACTTTTTGGACGGCACCCCTTGCCAGGGCAAGGGCCAATGCCAGCGGGGAGTGTGTGTCAATGGCAGCAAGACGAATCCCTTCAGCGACAACGGTAACGGCTTCTTTAGCCCCAATTGGCTTAATAGACACAAGAATGTCGTCATTGGCGTCGTGGTTGGTATTGGCGGGTTCCTGCTCATACTGGTACTGTTTGGCTTTATACGTAAGATGACGATGCGAAGCCGAGTCCTGGCAGCCCATAAAGCCTCGCGGCCTCCTCCTCCTCCTCCCCCACCAGGGCCTCCTCCAGTCGCCTCCCGCGGCCCCTTCCAACCCTTCGACTCGCGGAGCACATATGCAATGTACCCACCTCCTCCGCCGGTTCCCCCGCCAGCATACTACGCTAACTACGAGATGGACGACCTTCGACGCCACAATTAACCCCTCGGAACCTGGAAAACCGGACCAAAAAATCATTTTGTAACGAGATTATGACTATAGTAGTATTACTCCCTGAATGGCGAATGGATTCTAGATAGGGGAGCCCTTACCTCCTCTATGCATCATCATCAGTGGCCCGTTAGACGGCTGGGGCTCTGCCCCAGACCCCGTAGTTAGGGGGCGCTGCCCCCTAAAACCCCGTTTTCCTCAATTGAAAGATGGGGGGTTTGGGGGGTGGAACCCCCCAACTACGGGGTCTGGGGCAGAGCCCCAGGTACGCTCTGGTTAAGAAGTTCACAGTGGAGGGTTGTATGCGCCGCACAGTGTGCGGCTCAAAGGGGGTTGATGCAGCATTAAGTCCTGCATAAGGCAGATCTCATAATACATACCAAAGATCTAGGCAATAGGTTCGTATGATGGGATCGGCAGGGTGGTATTGAATCGAAGACGGACAAAATCGAAATAAAGGGTGTAAATGGAAACGGTCGCCTGCCTCCTGTGTTCGGGATCGCTTCCAGACGGGCAGGCGGAGTGGCAATGCACGAAACACATGAGAAGTACAGGAGAGGTATTGGAAACGGCCCTTCAACCCGCATACCCACAGCGCGCATTCCAACCAAGCAAAATGGGGCAACCAGATGGGTTCGAAGGGGGGAGGGTGACCAGAGCGCCCTTCTTTCGCCGCATGGAGCAACAGGAGCCATCCACCCAGGGTGTCTCTCGGTGTTTATTGTTGATTGTTGATGTTTCGAGCCTTGACGGAAGGGGGGTTGGTTAACTGCGACGCGGGTGTG
The DNA here is from genome assembly GCF_965637985.1 of Blastobotrys vanleenenianus. Classification (NCBI taxonomy): domain Eukaryota; kingdom Fungi; phylum Ascomycota; class Dipodascomycetes; order Dipodascales; family Trichomonascaceae; genus Blastobotrys; species Blastobotrys vanleenenianus. The sequence continues at coordinate 15,150 of NW_027481866.1, read as the reverse complement.
CCAGTTTTTTTTTTTCAACCCCCTTTTTTCGGGCCAAAAAGCAAGAATGCAGGATGCGCCTATGCGACGCGTGAAAGTGCCATCAGAGGAGACGCGCAGTGTACAGCTGGCAGCAGCAGAAGCAGCGTGATATTATTTCACCCGCCTGCGAGTTTGCTCTGTAGGATGTGTACAGCGGAGGGGGTAAACATGGCGTCCGAAGTATAAGAGAAAAGACTCGTCCACTCCACGGTTTAGTTGGAGGAAGAATTGAAAAAGGCTCTGTGCTGGTTGGAAGTGTCTCTGGTTGATACATTCCATGGCAAGCGGATGGACAGGCTCCCCCCTTGAAGGATACCCAGTGAGAAGCAGAACCCAGTGAGAAGCAGAGTGTGAGAATAAAAATAGGATTTACCAATCGTTACGAGGACTCGTTAAACTATATATTCTGACAAGATCCATTGACTGGATTTCGCCAAGTTTACCATCACTACTGATATACCAAACTACCGAATATCATCGAGTTTCTCGTTTATAAGATATGGCTTTTTTGCTGAGAAGGCACTCCAAGTCGAACTCGATCACTTCTGTCGAGGTCACCCCCGAAAAGCCCGTCGAGGAGGCGGGACGATGGAGACGGCTTAAACGGCCATTGAGCATCATGGAGCCCCGACGACCGAGTATCCCCGGAGGAGAACAACCCAGAAGCGCCATTGGCAGCCCGAGCCTGAGCGAGCCGGTGGCCGAAGAACAGTTTGAGCAAGAGGAATTCCAACCCCCGGCCATCCCCCAGAGGTCCGCCTCGAGGACCTTTTTTAGGCTCAAAAGCATCATGATTAATCGGTCGACTACCGATTTGAGTTCGCTAATTAAGGGGTACGGCAGTTCCCCTTCTGGCCACAACTCTCCCGCCATCTCCATCCCGACCGGGGAAGCTAATTCACGCAGTGACCCGGATTTGGAAATCAATGGCGGATACGAATCTGCGGAGGAGGAAGACGATTTACGGTTCCTTGAAGGCATTGACCGGTCGATTGGCCAATGGATCTCAATCTCGGATGATTTCCAACGATATAGTATTTGTGAGTCAACCACCTCCTTTGCCAGCGCTCCCAGCTCTCCAACGATGGTGGCTCCAGAGGACCGAGAAGAGGAGAGTTTGGCCCCAGAAGACCCAGAAGAAGAGGCTTTGGCTCCAGAAGAGGCGGTCTTAGAACAAGAGGACCTAGAAGAGGAGGACCCAGAAGAGGCTTTGGCTCCAGAAGAGGCGGTCTTAGAAGAAGAGGACCTAGAAGAGGAGGAACCAGAAGAGGAGGACTCAGAAGAGGAGAATGAGGGCGAATTTACCGTTACGCATAGTCGAACAATTTCCTCTGCTAGCACGGCCATTGCTGCTATTCCGGCGACTGGTTACGGCCACAAGCATGCAAAGTCGAATTCCTTGACTTTGTCGTCTTCTTCGTCGTTGTCTTTCATGTCGGCTGCTACGCCAACCACCCCTGTTATGCCACCGTCTTACCGAGAATACAGCAATTACAATCATTACGGGGTGGTTTTCGTCGGCGGCATTGACGAGATGATTGAAGAGGAGGGGAGGAAGCACGAGGAATACGCCAGTGTGTTGTTTGGATTCAGCCACGACCAGGAATACTTTGACGAGGAGGAGGATGACGTTATACTGCTTTCGGATTATCGAAGGGTCCGAACTGTACTGTGATGATAAAGATGACATTGAACGACTTATGAGAACTATATTATGTGCTTTGGCTAGCTAGTCTAGTCTAGTATTGTTAACCGGTTAAGAGGTCCGGGCTTATTTATTCTGTATATGATCTTAAAATTGACATTAAAGTTTCGTATGTGATCTCAAGCTCCACACAGTAGTCACCGAAGGCATTTTATTTCCCGGGGAAAGACTCAGAGCCAATAGCTTGTTGGAGTATGACATTGATGGCAGGGGGGACTTGTTGAATATCTTAATCGCATCTTCACAATCTTTTCTACCCTAGATTTGTTTTTATTCACAAATATTCCGTTGTCTGCTTTGAAAAAATATCAATATCAATAAACGTTCATTGCAATTAAGTTAGTACATCTATATAAAGGCAATCATAAATCATGAATCAAGAACCATTGGAGTCATGGGTGGGTCTTCAGAAGGAGTCGCAACAGGCTCCAGCAGCGGAGAAGTGCACCCAGTAGTCACTGAAGGCATTGAGTTTACCGGAGAAAGGTTCAAAGTCAACGTGTTTTTGCTCTCTGACGTTGATGCCGGGGGGCTCATAGATAAGTTTAGCCCTGTCGGTGACGACCCCAGCGAAACAGGCTCCAGCTCAGGCGAATCAGGCGGATCCTGAGGCGATAGGCTTATGCTTATGTTTTTTGGGCTGGATGCGCTGTTCCGGCGCCTGTAGTGATTATACCTCTGATGATGACTGCTCGTCCGGTCCGTAGTAGTAGCCAGGTTAAAGTACGACGAGTTTGGCGGGGATCGCGCAAAATGAAAGCCATCCAAGGAACTCGATAGCCGGTCTACTCGTTCTCCGCCAAAATCATTCAGATCATAGTTGTCCTCTGGGGCGTTGTCGATATCCTCCATATTGCACCAGTCCGTCCATAATAATCCCGCTTCTTATTATTGCCGTCTCCGGGAAAAAGACTTTTTCGGAGTTTTGGGAAGGTGCAGGCCCGGTGGTGCACTGTCACGCCAAAGCCGTGCATATGCCAGTCATGAGGACCCGCAAAGGCCGGAAGCTCTAGCATAGCCCTTCAGTAGGTAGATAGGTTACAGTACATGCCCGTCTGAGTCCGCAGAAACGTAGCTAACCACGAGCTTTGGTTGCTATATCTGCACCTAAATTGAAAATTGTACGGCAGCCCGTAACAGTGGGGTCTAGCTGTATTGAACCGCAGAGAAACACGTAACGTTATAAAGCAATTCGCTGAATCTATACATATTTTAATAATAGGACCATACAAATCTCATTGGGCGCCTATACGTAGTTTAATAATAGGACCCTATAGCGGTAGTCTCCGAAAAAAAAAAATATGGATGATCCAAACCCGTACGAGGCGCTATTGGCGCAGGGCTATGGCGAATCGGAGGCCCAGGAAACCCACAGAACAAGCTTTCAGGCCAAGAGCACTCTTGCCCAGGGCGTAATTGTCCCGGATTAGATCCTTAAAGCTACTCTGAGAGATGCTTCGGCCGATCCCCGATATGGGGTGGCCGTCATTTCAAGACCCCCGCGGCATATTCAGCATCTGGTTCGATCCATCCAAGACCGGCTCTCAAAGTCTTTGTATCTCGTTCCATTAGACCAGCTGCATATTACGCTATTGGAAATTGCTCACTCACGGCGCTCCCATGAAATTGAGCCGATCTTAAACGACTTTAAGTCAAGTATCGAGCAAATACTGCATCCTCAGACGCAAGCAGTGCTACACTCACCTAAATTGGTATATGACTCCAAAGCAATTGCCCTTACTTTCCTGTCGAACCCAGAAGCGTCGCATTTGAAGCTCCGCGCAGAATTGTACGAATCTGCGAGGGGTTCTGGGCATGTTTCCCAGTTGAGATACGCTAATCCGAATGTACATATCACTGTGGCCAGGTTCATCAACCCGGTCGAGGATATCCCTGGTCTCGTTAATACTCTTGAAGAAATCAACCGCACCCTTACTTCTGACATTTCCAATATTTCCTGGGAGGTTCAGTCCCTGCAGTGTATCTATGGACTGACCTGGTACGGCAAGGGAGAGTCTTTCCCCCACTAACATCGAACATGCATTCTTCACACCGAACATGTCTTCTTCACTAAAACCGGACACGCCTTCTTAGATTAATAGGTCTTCACTAAAACTGAACACGCCTTCTTAGATTAATAGGTCTTCTTCACTAATAACGAATACGCCTTCTTAGATTAATAGGCATTATCGTATAAAGAACTAATAAATTTCTAAACATTATCATAGGAGAAAAGAATTATAATGGTTTATAACGTAATCCGCTTGTTTACCTCGAGCATTCCACGAGAGTATTTAGCATAGGTGGTCCACTCCGGGCTGAAATGAAGCAACTCCGTGATTGCTGGCATTCGTGGCTTATCTGTACCCGGGATGCTGGCTTCATATTCGTTCCAATAGCAGGTAATATCGACTTTCAAGTCATCCTCTGCTCGATCATGCGCATCAAACCAGGTCGGAAGCCACTCAAATCCAACAACGTAGGTCTGGTTCCAGTCAAACTTGTATAATGTAAAATCATCAATGCCTTTAGAATCCGAGAACGAGTCAACATCATCGCCTGGAAGCCAGTCCTGTACAACAACGTTCTCCTCTGGAAGCCGGCTCTGTGCCTTGGCCATCTCATGATTGCCCTCCTCATGATAAACCTTGACGACGCGGACCGCAGACTTCTCATTAGGATCGTCCTTGTGGAACTTGAGCGAGCAGATGCGATTGTCTGGAGCAGAGATCTTGAGCTTGGCCTGGTTAAGCCCGCGCTTGTCCGTCGTCTGCTTGAGAATGTCTACTTGCAGCAGTTCGTTATAGTCGGGATTTTTTACAATCCATGGCCTGGCAGCCTCGTATGCGCATTCAACGCGTCCTCCAGCATAGCTGTGGCAGGTAATGTTGTTCGTCCGCGCTGACGGGACGTCTGCGAGTGCCTTTCGCAGGTAATGCTCGTGGCCGACGACATTCACCAATGGAGTGATGCCAGCAGGGTTGGTGTCATCCAGGTCAATACGTTGGATGGCCGAGAACTTTACTGGATTCTCGTAGGTGAAGGGGAACGATACGGACGCATGGATTCCGCCGACCACCAAGTAGCAGGCTAGTCCAAGGGCAAGAAGAATATGCATTCGATGCACGAACGGCACAATAAGAGCCCCGAGAAGGATTGCTAGGCCTGAAACGGTGTACACCAAAACTGGAAGGTCGTCGAGACCATCTATGAGCGTCTGGTGGGAGCCGTCAAGCACTGCTGAGCCCACAGTGAATAGAACAAGCACTCCTATCGGTATCAAAAGCAAAAATTGCACGCTCCAGTCATAGTGAGGGCCCTTGTGGACCTCCTTATTCTGCGTTGGTATGAGCTGCGTCGTCTCGCGGTTCTCGCTATTCTCGCTGCTTTCGGGTTCGTCTGGGTTGTGCACAGCCAGCTCTTGGGGAGGCGGGCTGACAATGATACCAATCAAGCCAAACAAAACCGCTGCGTAAGTACAATAGTAGAGAATCGTGAAGAGGAACAGGCCGGTCATGTTCTTTTTCGCTGCTAGGATGGTAGTAATTAGCAGGAGGATCCACTGGCCGAGCAAGAGCTCAATAAGAATGACAAGCTTTTGGTCGTGAACGGGGTGGAGGTACCACATGGGGCCGAGAATAGTGTAATTGACCAACACGAACAGCGCCAGAAGCGAAAACACTGGGGTGTAGGTTTGCGAGATGAAAACCAGCGAGTTGCTCCAGGCTATTTGCCAGCCGGCTAGGACTGTAACGATAGTCGACACAGCAAGAGAGACGAGGCCCCTGCCCCATCCTTTCTTGCCGTTGAAAGTGTTTCCACCCTTTCGCACGGCAATGGCAAAGAACAGCCCCAGAATTAAGATGCCAAACAGGCCGGTCAGGTTCCAGGAGATGAGCACACTCAGTGGAACACATAAGAAGTACTTATTGAACAGGTCAAAGTAGACCGCCGGTTCGTCTGCATCGGCAATTTCCGTGGCGTTAGCCATCGAAGCAGTGGCGGCAATAGTACTACTGAGCATCTGCGAAATGGCCTCGATACTCGACGCGTGGATGTTGTCCCTCCTCGTGTGGTAGAGCGACCTTGACTTGTAAAATGCGATATCGAGTCCACGGTACCCGATCTTCTTGTAAACGGTATAGTCAGTATCGCTGTGAATGGCGCCGCTGTCGAACCCTTGCTGGAAGATGGAGCTGCCATGCGGGTTCGGAGAGGCTGAATAATGGCTGGCAACACCATAGTCTGTAGCTCTAAACAGAATTGGCCTGCCATTGGCTCCGGCGCCCTCAAGGTTAACAAAGAAGCCGACTTCGTCTTTCCAAGGGTGTACAGCAAATGCCTCCGCTCCGAGCAGCCCCATCTCTTCATTGTTATTGAAATTGAAGATAACAGGCCGGGTCAGTGTCGTGTTGGCCTCGAGGAAGTATCTGAGAGCCGCCAGAGCGCTGACGACGCCGGTGCCTGCGTCAATGGCTCCGTACCCGGTCGCCACGGAGTCAAAGTGCGCAGAAACCAAAACAGCCTCCAAGGAATTGTTGGTTCCCGGGATCTTGACGAGGATGTTGTTTCCCTCGTAGTAATTGACGTTATTACGCGAGGTCGAAGCAGAGTACTGGGAGTACATTGTCCGCCCGTCGTCCTCTTCCACAACTACCCCCGGGTGACCGGAAGCGGCCCGCTTGACCTGGCCAAGCAGGTACTCATATACTTTGTCGTTAGCGTGGGAGTTGAACGGGTGGTGCGACTGCGTAATCTGCTGGAGATCGTGCCAGGCGTCGACTGAGTAGCTGGGCGGATACCTCGTTGCAAGCGCAGGAGTTCTTGCATCCTGGATAGACGCTATGGACCACATGAGCGCGCCATAGACCACTACCGTCAACAGCGTGAACGGCATCCGGTTGAACGAGAAGGTCGACCGCAGGAAGTCCCCTCCGGAGAGCTTAGGCGACGCCCCTTCTTCCTCGCGGGACCCGGTCTCGATGGCGTTATAATTGTACAATTGAGACATCGCAGACCTAGAGAGCTCTACGAATATCGTGTGTACTACTGCAGTACGTTTACTTTAGTGTATTGGCTATCGGCGGTTGGATATGTACGATAAAGGTTACTGTGGGAGTACGGCACTCATGCACCGTCTCCTCCTCTTACTTTCTAGTCCTACGTACTGATATGCGAAACAAGCTCGGCTATTCCATTGACACATTCACTTCTGTCCACCTGACACAACCCAGTCTCTCCATGGTGTGATACTAAGCAACGTACCAACCTCTCGGGGTCGAATCAGCCAGAGATGAGGGGGGGGGTCTTGGTGAGCCGCATCGGACATCCGATTGTGCGGCGCGCTGTGTTCAGCCGCATATTGTGCGGCTGTCGTCGTGTGTGCGGCTTACAATACATTAATTCGAATATTTATTCACCATCCACGCTTTACCAATTTTTACAGCATTTATTACCAGACGGTTCTCCGCGAAGCGGAGCTACGGGGGTTCGGGGGCTGGCCCCCGAGATCAATCGACGACTAGTAACAGTGATCAACCTACGAATCTACGCGGGCTCGGGGGTTGGCCACCGAACCCCATGTATGAGTAACAGATTCACGTACTTTCTATGGCTTTTGCGAGAGGCTCCGAAGAGCCAGTTAGTACCTAATATTGTATGCGCTAGCATAGTGTATTGGTAGCGGTAGTCGGAGCTCCGACGATTCGATAAGAGTGAAATTTATTATGAAATTTGAATTTTTCAATTGATTTATAATTGATAAACTCATTAATTATGTCGGAACAGGAGCAGAGTGGCGGGATCCCTGAAGAGGAATTCATCGAGGAGGACCAGATCGCCCAGATCGTGCCCGAAGACGACTCCAAAGGCGAGCCATTCTCGGACGATGAAGATACCGAGATGAAGGGCCCAGACGATGAAGACGTTCTGGAGGTCGACATGTCGAACAACTCGTCCTCCTACTTTGATATGCATAATGACTCCGTCTTCCTCGTTGCATCGCACCCAACGCTTCCAATGGTTGTCTCTGGTGGCGCAGACGACACGGGCTACCTGTGGACGACCCATAAGTTCCCTGCCACCCTGGTGACCAAGCTCTCTGGCCACACTGAGAGCGTCGTCGCCGGTGGGTTCACCCCGAGCGGTGATTTTGTCGTTACCGGCGACATGAGCGGCCAGATAAGAGTGTGGCGATCAACAAAGAAGGGCGAGGTGTGGCAGTTCCACGATAGCGTCAAGGAAGTGGAAGAGATTGTGTGGATTCGGTTCCACCCGACGCAGAATATCTTTGCTGCTGGTGCCTCTGATGGCACTGTGTGGTGCTATGCCCTCGAGCCTAACCTCGCCAACATTTCCGTGCTCAATTCGCATGCCGGCGTCAACTCCGATGGCGTCTTTGTAGACACCGAGAACATGGATGTTCTCACCCTGGTGACCATTTCTGAGGACAGCACCATTGTCAGCTGGAACGTGTATATGGGCAAGGCTAACTACACCCTGGGTCGGGCCGAGCTCAAGGGCGAGCATCCGTGGATCAGCTTGGCGCCGTCCCCCTCTGAGCGAACCTTTGCTGCCGGGTCCCAGGACGGAACCGTAGTCATTGTAAACACTAGTACTGGTGCTCTGCTAGACAAGTTGGATACGACAAAACCGGGCGTGGATGAGTTTGGTCGAAGCGTCGAGGCAATTGCATGGTCCATGACTGCCAAGATCCTTGCCGTAGGCAACGTTGAGGGCCAAGTCCAGTTCTTTGACATCCACACGTGGAAGGTGCGACGAACAATTACTCTGGGCGACGCAATCACCAAAATGGTCTTCATTGACAAGAGTCCGATTCTTGTCGTTAGTGCCAACGATGGTACGATGGCCAAGTACGACGCGCGGTCTGGTGAGCGAATCTGGCAGGGGCTGGGCCATAACGCGGGCGTTCTCAGTTTTGCCCTGCAGAATGAGGGGCAGAGGATTATTACCGCGGGTGACGAGGGTGTCTGCTTGGTATTCAATGATGACAACAACCAATTGTTGAAGTAAACAATTAATAACCATTGCAGTGATAGTCGTTATACTTCTGGCTCTGCAATTGTTGCCGTTTACAGCGGTGTTTTGGCGTATCTGCAATTGGCCCTATAATTTATTGCCCAACGTGTCTTACGATAGAAGTGGTGTAATTGTATTGATATAAAAATGACTATATAGTCCCAGAAACGAATATAAGAATGTCCCATTGGTGATAAAGCCAAATTAGGAGATGATACAGGCGTGGCCCTGGTAGCCTGGATACCTATGTTAGTACCGGGGTGGAGCAGAGCGGAGCAAGTGAACCATACCTGGCATGTCCTTCTTGGTGGTTGTGGCGCCCATAGAGCTGTTAGTAGCAATGGAAGCAGTGGTGGAAGTAGAAGTAGAAGCTGGCATTGTTGATTGTTCTGATGAATTGATAGAGAAAAAGACCGTCTTCAGCGGAGGTATTTATAATCTTTTCAATCCATTGAACCCGGTCAAACAACCAAAACTCACTCTGTCCATTCTACCATAGTCATTCCGTTTTAGGGTTTTACAATGGACACTTTGGATCAGGATGAACCTCTGGCTGTACTATGGATACGACCAGATCCGGCTATTCGATCGGCGTGCCATGCATATATCTGCGGAGCAGACGTGCAGGAAGAACCTCATTTCAAGTCGACGTCAAATTTCAAACCTCAGGAGTATCGATGCAAAATTTCTATTGGCCCCCATTCGTACGATTTTTGCAGATGTTGTCTCTATTCTTGTTGTGCATAGCAGATACATAGCAGTGTGGGGCAATTGGTTATTCACCCCGCTGGATGCCGTTTCGAATGGAATCAGTATTGAATACCTTGCCCGGATTCAGAAGCTCATGTGTGTCGAATGTATTTTTAATTCAGTGAAGTTCTTTTTTCTCTTTATCTACTTGGTATATTGCTGTTCATAAGGGTATTGATCTTTTCGCACTTTATCTACCGGTACATCCCGATGTATTATTATTCATAAGGGGAGCGTCCAGTCCTTAGCCATTGAAGTATACGCTAACAAATGACCCTCTTATTTGTCTGGAATGTCCGCAGTACATTTGCTTAAGCCATTAATGATATCTCATGTTAGTCCGTTTGAATATAATTTAATGATATCTCATATAGTCCGTTTGAATATAACGTAGCACAATTGATCAAAGCAATTAATGATATATGCAATTTACAAGCCCTTCTTAGCAAGAATCTTCTCCACAATCCCTTCCAATGCACTAGTCGTCTGTTTCTGCAGCATATGCTCAATCTGCTTCTCAACAAGCTTGCCCATGAGATCAACCTCAACATTAACATAGTCGCCAACCTCCTTACGCGGAATCACCACCTTTTCCTGCGTATAAGCAATGAGCATGACCGAGAACGTACCCTTAACATCGTCAACGGCCGTAACAGTAAGCGACGTCCCGTCAAGCGCAATGAAGCCCTTCTCAACAATATACTTCATCATCTCCTTGTTCTTCGGCTCAAATGTAAAAGTAATGGCATTGCCGTCCGGCTTCTTCTCCACTATCTTGGCCACAGTGTCTACATGCCCCTGGACAAAGTGCCCTCCAAACCGCGTGTGTCCAGCAACTGCCCGCTCAAGGTTGACCGGGTCGCCAGCCTTCAAACTGCCCAGGTCAGTTCTCCGCAAAGTCTCCGGCGCGATTCCCAGCTTGAAAGTGGAATCAGTGAACTCGGTCACCGTCAAGCACACGCCGTTAACAGCTATGCTGTCCCCGAGATGACAATCCCCGAGGATCTCAGCGGCCTCAGAAACGGTCATAGACACACCGTTGCCTCCTGACTCACTCTGATCCAGCTCTTTGTACTCGGCTACTTTACCGACAATCTCAACAATTCCTGTGAACATGGTCAGATTCTAATAATTATTTGTCCAGCTCGCTTCAGCTTGAATTATTAATGCAATTTCCCCGAGCCTTATGATGAATTAGTACCGGAGAGCCGCTCCCAGTGACATACCGAGACTTAAAGGGACATTTTTCACTGGCCGAGGGACACAGGGACCGTCAATACAATGCCAGAATTCGCGCCAATGAAAAATGACCTAATCCTTCGAGCCGCTAGGGGTATGTGGATGATACGGGAAGAGCCAATGGGTTGTCTGCTAACAGTGAAATAGGCGAGAAGGTAGAGCGACCACCAGTATGGATCATGAGGCAAGCTGGCCGTTACCTGCCAGGTAAGTGCGAACCTTTGCAAGCTTAAAAGGAGAAAAAATGAAGGTTTAGCTAATACCGGAATTAGAGTATCACGTTGTTAAGGGAGACAGCGACTTCTTTGAAGTGTGTCGGGACGCTGAAAAGGCTTCGGAGATCACCATCCAGCCGGTTGACCGGTACGATGGCCTCATTGACGCCGCAATTATCTTCAGCGACATCCTTGTTATCCCCCAGGCGATGGGCATGACTGTAGAAATCAAGGACAAGCTCGGTCCATACTTCCCAGACCCGCTTCGGGAGCCCCAGGACCTGGAGAAGCTCTCTAAGGAGGTTAACGTCGCTAAAGAGCTTGACTGGGCATTCAAGGCCATCACCCTGACCCGTAAGAAGCTCAATGGGCGTGTTCCGCTGCTTGGCTTCTGCGGTGCTCCATGGACCCTTATGGTTTACATGATTGAGGGTGCTGGGTCGCGTTTGTACCGATATGTGCGAACGTGGATTTACAAGCACCCAGAGGCCTCTAAACAGCTTCTCCAGCGAATCACTGACGTGGCAGTTGAGTTCCTCGCCCTCCAAGTGCAGGCCGGTGCGCAAATGCTCCAGGTGTTTGACTCGTGGGCTAGCGAGTTGGGCCCTGCCGAGTTCCGAGAGTTCTCTCTGCCTTATCTGCGACAGATCACCGAGAAGCTGCCGAAACGGCTGGCGGAGCTTGACCTCGAGAAGGTTCCGGTTACTATTTTTGCCAAGGGCGCGTGGTACGCGTTGGATGACCTGTGCGAGTCTGGCTACGACTGTGTGTCATTGGATTGGCTCTATGACCCCGCAGACGCAGTCAAGGCTGCTAAGGGCCGGGTCACCCTGCAGGGTAACCTGGACCCGGGTGTCATTTACGGCGACAAGGCTATCATCTCCAAGAAGGTGGAGCAGATGATTGCTGGCTTTGGCGGCGGTAAGCAGCACTATATCATTAACCTGGGCCATGGCACGCAGCCGTTCTTTGACCCGGATAACGTGAAGCACTTTTTGGAGGAATGCCACCGATTCGGCAAGCAATAATGAGTCAGCACTGCGCTGGTTGCATTTCGGAGTTGTATATATAATGTTGTGGTTAGCTGTAATATGTGATGCAAGAAGGTGCATGAGCCGCACAGGCCCTTTGGTATATTCTAGAAGAACCCTTAAGAAGTTGGCCCTAAGTGCCAGGGATATATGATGAAATTATGACGGAGCGCTATGCGGGGACATGTCAATATGCCATGTATATAAAAGGGAGGTGTTTTCCATTGTATGTCCCTATCTATTAAATCGCATCCTAGGCAATGGCTCTTAACGAATACTACGGCCATGGAAACTACTCACAGTACTGGCAATAGTAACACGCTCTGGGGCGTCTCGCGCAAAGGGGATTGGATCCAGAGGCATTCCTTCCCTGGAGCGAGGACGCCCAATGTTAAGGCAGAATTTGAACCACAGAAGTAATCGTTGTAGGTATTTCGAATTAAATACGCTATAGCCGTTATACCCGAAGTAAACTGGCGTTAAACTATAATTCAGGAAAGTTAGCGACACTGGCCGCTACGTCAGAAGCTGTTGCCGGGTTAAAATGTCACAATTGCTACCGTTCTGAGTTCATTTGAGTTCACCCTCAACACCAATGTCTCTCTCTGTTGTTTCTACGAATGAAGCTACACCGAGCACAAATGATATTTCATCTTGTATTCACTAATTGTTATGCTTTAATTTATTATTATTGTATCATATGAGAGCCTCCGTAGTATACACTGAAAATACTATTCCGGTGCATCGCGCAAGGAATCGGAATCCAAGAAAGTACTCTACAGGTAGAACGAGTAATAAATTAACTAAGCATTATCCTCTAACTTATTTCAGCGTTCTCATTATCTGTCTCGGTCTTCGACGACTCGCTGTTGTCGGCCGCAGGCTCCTGATCGTCCCTATCGATCTCAATTACTATTTTCTTCTTCTCAGGCTGTGAAGCCTTCGGCAATACCACCTTAAGTAACCCATTAGCTAGGTGTGCCTTGATGGAATCCTCAACAACATTTGCGTCATATGGCAGGCTTATTACTCGTCTAAAATCTCCCACACGTCGCTCGCCAACTTTTAGGAACTTCCTTCGATATTCTCCATCGTCATAGTATGCAGAAGTGCCCGACGTCGTGCCGGAAACTGTTAGCCTCCTAGTGTCGGTGTCATAGTCGATTGAAATGCTAGATTCCGACGCCCCTGCCACAGAAGCGACTATCGTATAGCTTTCATCTGTGCTGAATATGTCCACTGGAGGCGCAATTGGGGTAGTCTTTTCCGGAGTAACGTCGGCGTTTCTTTCTACTCTTTCGTGATATGCCCGCTTATGGGGCCTGCGTCCACGGCTGCAGCGGCCCTTTCCAGTCGCCGCATCTGCTAGGCTGAGCAACTCCTCGAATGGATTGTATGTATGCATAGTAAAGGCAGCCATTTTTCAGTAGTGTATTGATGGTAGAAATACAGAAATTATAACGGTCAATTTATACCAACAATGAGTGGCAATTTTCTAAAAAACAGGCTGTGCTCACCTCATAGTGTCAGTAAGAATAATCCCGAAAGCATCATGTAGTCATCGCAAAACCATTATGTAATCTCGAATTGACGTTATGGTACTAAAGGTTCGATTATTTTCTATATTGTGTCTCACTGGTAAGTTTTCGCGGGGACGGAGACCTCCCCCGCCTTTGGAACTTTCTCGATCATTCTGGAGGAAGCCGCACGCCGCACATAATCGAAATATCGTGAACATGAATGAATATTCTAGAGAATTCGACCTTTCGCCTTGACCCCGCATTCTCAAATTATAAATTGGGCCATAATCCGCAGAAGATAAACACCAGAATCAAAGAGCACCATCGAGAGAACAATGTCTGAAATCGCACACCTTAAGGATATCTTCCGAATGGCTAACCAGTTGACTGGTGGAAACGTTTTCCCCGGTCCAAACACAGTCTATTCCGAGAACCTTGCCAATGGGATTAAAGTCTCTTCCTTGCTGCGACCTAACGATAAGGACGGAGTAGTTGTGGTCCCACCAGTTGATGTGTACGACACCGAGGACTCATTCATTATAGTAGCATCACTAGCTGGTGCTTCTCCCAAGACTGTCCAGGCAGACTTCGATCCAAACTCGCGATCATTGATTCTATCTGGCACGACTAACAGCACCCTGGATCTGGATTCTGACGACAAGTTCCGAGAAAAGTATCTTGTCGTCAGTGAGCGATCTTCTGGCCAATTCCAGCGAAAGATCACCTTGCCACAGAATGCTGCAGTTGACGAGAATAGCATTACTGCCTCTTTTAAGAATGGCGTGGTCAAGGTTGTCATTAAGAAGGTAACTGCAGCAGACTCGGCAAAGAAGATCTCCATCAATGTCAGCTCCGACGGATCGCTCTAAAGTGAGCGCACTTTTTATTTATTCCAATATCCATTTGTCTTTTATCATTGCAGTAGCAGAAGTTTTATAGGTATTGAAAGATATAACTTGAAAACGTGGAGTGCTACAAAGTTACGGTAGTGCATCGTTACAGCAATTGGACGACGTTATAAAAATGGTCTAGTTAAATCTCTGGAGGCCACAGCACTGCACATAGAAATACATATTTACAGTACAGTGACTAAGAATAATTCACCTTCATATCAACTGGAAAGGTATACCATATTTGCATCTCAGAGTGGAGTACCCCCGAGAATCAGCAGAAAAGTTCTTTTACGATGCCACACCTTCAACTGTATAGAACCATAGTAGTACTGTAGTTAGTAGTAGCACTAAGTAGAGGAGGGCAAAACTAGATGCCGATGGGCACCAAGTCGACCTAATGTTGAAAGTCAAAGGGACAATGTTTATCGACTTCACATGTCTCAGCTTACAATGATGAGACAGACCCGGGACCCGGAGATACTGGAGTTACTACCACGACCGTAACCATTGGTAGGTTACAGATTCGGCACTAGACTTCCCGGAATCATCCTATCCGATCATCCTCAGTCAATTGAGTGGCTCCTATAAAGAGTCAGCACCCCCCCGTTCTCATGGGTGGCTGGCACAGGTCTTTTCCCCGGTATTTTGCGGGAGCGGTGTCATCTATGATGTTCCACCTGTTCTTGCTCTAGAAGAAAGGGTTTTCCCTCGTGCCATTAACGCCTCGGCGCTGAGGAA